>NC_053448.1:48054147-48086818 GCF_007990345.1 Gossypium hirsutum | reverse complement strand
ATTCATAAGTGAGATGTGTAGCGGAGTTGGGTAGACTTTTCTGTTAATTTGAAACTTCAATGCATTCATAGCGTGCATATAAAATTGTGAATACCAATATAGTGAAGTGAGCGTTTTATGTGAAAAACCGTTAATCTGAGGTGCTTTGTGGTTGTCTTTAATCTCAGGATTGCTAATTCATGTGCCTTATTGTTTGTTGTTTTATTTTGATTTTCTTGTGACTGAACTCACATTGAGCTTCATAGCTCACTGCCCTTTAGTTCCCATCCTTATAGATAACCCACCAGGTTGGGATGCGACATATGGAGGGCTCGAAAAAGTTTTAATGTTATAAAAGTATTGTTATGCTTATTTTTAAAATTATGTTATTTCGGAACTGTACTGTATTATTTATTTTCTGGCATTGGATTCATATTTAGGTTTTGGTTTTATATTGCAAGCATGACATATAAATTGTTGTTTTTAAGATGATGAAATATGGATTTCAATTAAATATGCATAAATATGTTTATAAAATATGGCCATTTTTTCTTTTTTTGGTCTTTTTTTTTTTTTTTTTTTTTTTTTTTTTTTTTATAATTTTTTCTTGAACTTTTTGGGCTATTTTCTTTGTCTAGGTCAATTTTTGTAGTTGGAGGTTGCAATTTCAATGCCATAAAGTACTAAAACCATATTTTCAATCATCTTCAGCATAGATTATTTCATTTGGTATGAGTTGAATTAAATATTTTAATTTGAACTTATAAATTTGTCATATTTAAGGGGAAAAAAAAGTGGTTTTACTTCAAACAAAAAGAAGAGATAAATTGTTACCAACTAAATTGAATGAACAAGAATTTAGTATTGTACAAAATGTAAGTATAAAATATTATGGCAAAATTGAGCAATGTATTCTAATCTAATCCATTCCATGAGTTTGAACTGATTGGAACACAAAAATTGAGCATGATGCCAAGTATGAGAATCCAACACAAGTCTTATCAAATAAAAAGCCTAAATAATTAGTAAAGCAATTGAAGCAGTTATCTTATCTCGTATCAAGTTATATTTTAAAGTTAACCAATGAAGTTATATTAGCATCAATTTCTAGTTCTATGGAGATTGAGATTGAATTCTTGGCTCAGTTCAACCCCATTAAATAACTTTAAATTTTTTTATTTGATACAATAGTTAATATTGTTTCCAAACTCATATAACTGGTTGTGTAGGAAGGGGTCAGGTTTTTTTGTGTGCTTTCTCTCACTACTATCTCCAAAATTTTAATGCTTTTAGTATTTAATATTTGAAAATTATTAAAAATTTGTCTAGCAAGAAAAATATAATTTAATCTTTTCTTCTCCTAGACCACAAATAAAAAAAATTGGAACATATTCCCATTTGTTTCTAAACGGTTGGACTAATAATAAACTTATTGGCATCATGCATTCCAGATTTGGTAACATTAATTTCCATGACTACACTTAGAACAAAATTATGATAATTAGTAAACAAAATCCCCATCAATCTTCTCAAGGATGTTTTGCTGATATACTTTCCTTTTAGACATAGTTTCATAAGGAAAAAAATAAAAACGTAATAATCTCAAAGAATCCAAAGAAATTAGTATTCCTCCATGCAACACAAAATAAGATACTATATATATTAAATCCATAAGCTATAAATTTCCACCAACATAGTTAATTAGATATAAAGAGATGGCAAAGTTTTCATTCAATTTGTTTATATTTGCTGTCATCTTAATCTTTGCAACTCGTTAGTTTCTTCCAATGCAGCTCTTTTCTTTCCTTTGGTATAAATATTATGTTTTGTTTAATTTAACACAAGGGAATTTTTGTTGCAGACTCAGAGATGATGGCGGAGGCAAGAGGACCTGTTATTTCGTGTAGATGCAGCAAAACCGAAGACTGTCAGGGTATTTGTGCCGCGTGCCCCAACTATAGCTGCATTAATAACCTTTGTACTTGCCTTTCAAACGCACCTCCATTTCCATAGTCTGAGAATCTACACACTCCAACAGTTGAATGAAATGGTGGGATTTTTTGTGTAATTTGAAATAAATTATCATGCAATGGATCTAATAAGAAAAAATATTTTAATTATTGTAATTTTAATTTTCTTTTTACCCTTCCTGCCCCTCCCCCCTTTCTTGTAGCGAAAAGTATGTTACATTTCAAATATATAAAATGAGTTACAATCTTGTTTTAAAACTAAAAGAAATAACAGAAATAACAGTAAGAACAAATGATAGGAGAAAAATTAAGACACAAAATGAGATGATAATTCTTCTTTCTACTTGTATCTCATAAGCTTGTATATGGCTTCAATCTATAGGGCTTCAACAATGATAGGCTAAAAATAATATAAATAGGAATATCAAAACTCGCAATAAATTGAATGGGTATTTCATAAGTTACAAGTTCCACCGTATTCTTTTGGTGGGGACACTTTGTTAATTTATTAACAACACTATGTACTAGATGTGTATCAAATGGAAACGTGCTCTGTTAAAACTTTATTAGAAAAAATTGTATAAGCACCTATTATAAGCTAAAACATTAAAAACATTTTCTAGGAAAACTTAGCTGGACAATACCTTGGGTAAAGGAAAGAGTAAACATGTTTTAGACTCCCCCTAATTTTAAAAATATTGAAACATGGTACAAATTTTGAAACAATTTTTTGTTGCTAAATACTTCGTCAAAGAGAATCATACTATGAAGACATGCCTTTTTAATTACAATGATAACCATTGAGTTTCATTGTATACTCTAGGTTCATTTGCCAATAACTCTTTTCCATAACATAATATAGGTAGGGAGAAATAAAACTTTAAATAAAGCGACATTAATACATGCATTAAAGCCTTCATTAGTTTCTTATAAGTTTATTTTTATATCCACAATCAACATTTTTCTTATGCGGACATGATACCTTGCTATTGCATATGACTTAAGGAAAACTGTATATTAAACTTAGCCTCCTGGCATTGGAGATTTCTACATCCTATCTCTCTTTCTTACTCCTTTGCAAGGATGTTCATGTAGGCCACCTGATAGATAGTTGTATGGTTTCTTTATTCTTATTGAAACACATATCGGGCCTTTCTTTACATCACTATGACTTTAATAGTCATTACCAATATGGTTTGACTCTTGCAGGTTTTGAGTACATTGGCGTGTCATTCAGCCCAATTAAAGGCTATTATTGTTGTTTCAATTTGAAATCGCTCTCTTCTAGTTTTTCTTCTTCTTTTCTCATTTTGGTTTCCTACCCTTTATATGCTTGTTGTAGTATTTTTCCTTAAGTTAATTTGGAAATACATAGAATCTATTGAATGGAGTGCCATTAATCTTATCAACATTATATCTCATCATCTTCTTGCTTGTTTTAGGATCTTCATGGCCATGGTTAGACAAGAGTTTATCTATCTTGTAACACTTATTTTGGGACATGCAATGTGCACATTTTCTATAAGTCCTACACTTTTACCTGTTGTGTCAATGAGGCCATCTATAGGTATTTCCCCCTCTATTTATTTCATTAGTCAAATTGGATGTACTTTTATGAACTTAAATCAAACAATCACTTTTTGCCTTTTTGTAACCTCTCTTTTCAGGTCTGATAACATCGATCATTAAGTTGAGCTCCTCTGTGGATAGCCTTGGTTGTTTGTTTCCATTTATTCACAATCTCTTGCAACAAATTTTGACATTTTAACTGTAGTGATAGTTTTATTAACTTTGCAGCGAGCCCAAGATACCAACTGCTCCCACCCATGATTTTGAATTTTAAATATTTTATTGAAATGATTTTGATGTTTAGAAATTTAAAAAATAAACTAATTTTCTTCTAAATTTTATTACTTAGCGATCCGCTGCTTGGGATAGGAAGAACTTAAACCCTAGGCCTGACAAACCTAGGAAGTCATCTAGGTGAGAATTAACCCAAAATTTGTATTGCCTATCCATGAACCTCTTACCTCAAGTTGGTCTGGACTGTGAGGTCGAAAGATAAGTAGTTGTTGCCAACTCATTAGTTTAGTGGAAGATCGAGAGATCCTACTAGGTTAGCGGCTAATTGATTGAGTAGAACCAAAAATAGGATTTAGTTATGACCACTGAAGCGAGCTAATCACTCATGCTTAGATTTTATTGAATCACATATTAGTTCTCCATCTTTTTTATTTTATGCAAGCTTATTTCTTTTCTTATAAAAACAACTATTTTTCACTTTATGATCACCGTCCTATAATTTGTTTAAGTTACTAATTAGATCTATTTGCGTTTAGGTTAATATTAATTTAGTACTTGTCTCCCTTGGGTACGATCCTACTTCTTTGTAACACTATATTACAACCTGACTCGTATACTTGAGGACACCGCCTCAATTCAATATATACTTTTAGCAATATTCACACCCTGGATTCTAGTACGTCCGAAGGCGGTCACTTTCCAAAGTGGCGCGTAGTTATCTGCAAATCAGTGGTGGCTCGTCTACAATTCGGAGTGATATGTTAGACGAGTTCTGGGGAATTCATAAGTGAGATGTGTAGCGGAGTTGGGTAGGACTTTTCTGTTAATTTGAAACTTCAATGCATTCATAAGCACGTGCATATAAAATTGTGAATACCAATATAGTGAAGTGAGGCGTTTTATGTGAAAAACCGTTAATCTGAGGTGCTTTGTGGTTGTCTTTAATCTCAGGATTGCTAATTCATGTGCCTTATTGGTTTGTTGTTTTATTTTGATTTTCTTGTGACTGAACTCACATTAAGCTTCATAGCTCACTGCCCTTTAGTTCCCATCCTTATAGATAACCCACAAGGTTGGGATGCGACATATGGAGGGCTCGAAAAAGTTTTAATGTTATAAAAGTATTGTTATGCTTATTTTAAAATTTATGTTATTTCGGAACTGTACTGTATTATTTATTTTCTGGCATTGGATTCATATTTAGGTTTTGGTTTTATATTGCAAGCATGACATATAAATTGTTGTTTTTAAGATGATGAAATATGGATTTCAATTAAATATGCATGAAATATAGATGTTAGTAAAACTCATGAAAAGCCATTTTTCCGCTGAAAGGTCATAATTAAATTTTGTCTAATAACTACAATGTAACTATGTTTCCAATAGTTATCACCTTTTACAAGAAAAATATTAGTTTAATTGTATTTTATATACCCATGATTTGTTTTCTAAAAATAGACACAGTCTTTGTAAGGATAAAATATATTTTAATGTGACTATTTAAAATCTTCGATTGCACTAGGCCATCACGGTGGCCGATGTAATCTCCCGAACACGGGCCTACTGTCTAGGCCAATTTGGGGAGGTTGCAATTTCAATGCCATAAAGTACTAAAACCATATTTTCAATCATCTTCAGCATAGATTATTTCATGTTGGTATGAGTTGAATTAAAATATTTAATTTGAACTTATAAATTTGTCATATTTAAGGGGAAAAAAGTGGTTTTACTTCAAACAAAAAGAAGAGATAAATTGTTACCAACTAAATTGATGAACAAGAATTTGATATGATATATATGTGAATACAATAAAAATACATTAATTGCGCTACAATTGTGTATAATATCCTTTTCATTTAGTTATATTGTGTTTGTACAAAATTTGTAAAGATAAAATACTATGCATCAAATATGTTCAATTCTAATTCTAATTCTAATTCTAATTCTAATTCTAATTCTAATTCCAGTTCCAATTTGAGTTTGAACTTGATTTGGAACACAAAATTGAGCATGATGCAAGTATGAGAATCCAACACAAGTCTTATCAAATAAAAAAGCCTAAAAAATCTAGTAAAGCTAATTGAAGCAGTTTAATCTTTATCTCGTATCAAGTTTATATTTTAAAAGTTAAACTCAATGAAGTTATATTGGAGCATTCAATTCTCTAGGTTTCTATGGAGATTGAGATTGAATTTCTTGGCTCAGTTCAACCCCATTAATAACTTTAAATTTTTTATTTTGATACAATAGTTAATATTGTTTCCAAACTCATATAACTGGTTGTGTAGGAAGGGTCAGGTTTTTTTGTGTGCTTTCTCTCACTACTATCTCCAAAATTTTAATGCTTTTAGTATTTTAATATTTGAAAATTATTAAAAAATTTGTCTAGCAAGAAAAATATAATTTAATCTTTTCTTCTCCTAGACCACAAATAAAAAAAATTTGAACATATTTCCCATTTGTTTCTAAACGGTTGGACTAATAATAAACTTATTGGCATCATGCATTCCAGATTTGGTAACATTAATTTCCATGACTACACTTAGAACAAAATTATGATAATTAGTAAACAAAATCCCCATCAATCTTCTCAAGGATGTTTTGCTGATATACTTTCCTTTTAGACATAGTTTCATAAGGAAAAAAATAAAAACGTAATAATCTCAAAGAATCCAAAGAAATTAGTATTCCTCCATGCAACACAAAATAAGATACTATATATATTAAATCCATAAGCTATAAATTTCCACCAACATAGTTAATTAGATATAAAGAGATGGCAAAGTTTTCATTCAATTTGTTTATATTTGCTGTCATCTTAATCTTTGCAACTCGTTAGTTTCTTCCTATGCAGCTCTTTTCTTTCCTTTGGTATAAATATTATGTTTTTGTTTAATTTAACACAAGGGAATTTTTGTTGCAGACTCAGAGATGATGGCGGAGGCAAGAGGACCTGTTATTTCGTGTAGATGCAGCAAAACCGAAGACTGTCAGGGTATTTGCGCCGCGTGCCCCAACTATAGCTGCATTAATAACCTTTGTACTTGCCTTTCAAACGCACCTCCATTTCCATAGTCTGAGAATCTTCACACTCCAACAGTTGAATGAAATGGTGGGATTTTTTTGTGTAATTTGAAATAAATTATCATGCAATGGATCTAATAAGAAAAAATATTTTAATTATTGTAATTTTAATTTTCTTTTTACCCTTCCCTGCCCCTCCCCCCCTTTCTTGTAGCGAAAAGTATGTTACATTTCAAATATATAAAATGAGTTACAATCTTGTTTTAAAACTAAAAGAAATAACAGAAATAACAGTAAGAACAAATGATAGGAGAAAAATTAAGACACAAAATGAGATGATAATTCTTCTTTCTACTTGTATCTCATAAGCTTGTATATGGCTTCAATCTATAGGGCTTCAACAATGATAGGCTAAAAATAATATAAATAGGAATATCAAAACTCGCAATAAATTGAATGGGTATTTCATAAGTTACAAGTTCCACCGTATTCTTTTGGTGGGGACACTTTGTTAATTTATTAACAACACTATGTACTAGATGTGTATCAAATGGAAACGTGCTCTGTTAAAACTTTATTAGAAAAAATTGTATAAGCACCTATTATAAGCTAAAACATTAAAAACATTTTCTAGGAAAACTTAGCTGGACAATACCTTGGGTAAAGGAAAGAGTAAACATGTTTTAGACTCCCCCTAATTTTAAAAATATTAAAACATGGTACAAATTTTGAAACAATTTTTTGTTGCTAAATACTTCGTCAAGGAGAATCATACTATGAAGACATGCCTTTTTAATTACAATGATAACCATTGAGTTTCATTGTATACTCTAGGTTCATTTGCCAATAACTCTTTTGCACATCATAATATAGGTGGGGGCGAATAAAACTTTAAAGTAAGCGACATTAATAAATGCATTAAAGCCTCCATTAATTTCTTAGAAGTTTATTTTTATGTCCACAATCAACATTTTTCTTATGCGGACATGAGACCTTGCTATTGCATATGACTTAAGGAAAACTGTATATTAAATTTAGCCTCCTGGCTTTGGAGATTTCTACATCCTATCTCTCTTTCTTACTCCGTTGCAAGGATGTTCATGTAGACCACCTGATAGATAGTTGTACGGTTTCTTTATTCTTATTGAAACACATATCGAGTCTTTCTTGACATCACTGTGACTTTAATAGTCATTACCAATATGTTTGACTCTTGCAGGTTTTGAGTACATTGGCGTGTCATTCGGCCCAATTAAAGGCTATTATTGTTGTTTCAATTTGAGATCGCTCTCTTCTAGTTTTTCTTCTTCTTTTCTCATTTTGGTTTCCTACCCTTTATATGCTTGTTGTAGTATTTTTCCTTAAGTTAATTTTGGAAATACATAGAATCTATTGAATGGAGAGCCATTAATCTTATCAACATTATATCTCATCATCTTCTTGCTTGTTTTTAGGATCTTCATGGCCATGGTTAGACAAGAGTTTATCTATCTTGTAACACTTATTTTGGGACATGCAATGTGCACATTTTCTATAAGTCCTACACTTTTACCTGTTGTGTCAATGAGGCCATCTTTAGGTATTTCCCCCTCTATTTATTTCATTAGTCAAATTGGATGTACTTTTATGAACTTAAATCAAACAATCACTTTTTGCGTTTTTGTAACCTCTCTTTTCAGGTCTGATAACATCGATCAAGAAGTTGAGCTCCTCCATGGATAGCCTTGGTTGTTTGTTTCCATTTATTCACAATCTCTTGCAACAAATTTTGACATTTTAACTGTAGTGATAGTTTTATTAGCCTTGTAGCGAGCCCAAGATACCAACTACTCCCACCCATGATTTTGAATTTTAAATACTTTATTTAAATGATTTTGATGTTTAGAAATTTAAAAAATAAAGTAATTTTCTTTTAGGTGAGAATAAACCCAAAATTTGTATTGCCTATCCATGAACCTCTTACCTCAAGTTGGTCTGGACAGTGAGGTCGAAAGATAAGTAGTTGTTGCCAACTCATTAGTTTAGTGGAAGATCAAGAGATCCTACTAGGTTAGCGACTAATTGATTGAGTAGAACCAAAAATAGGATTTAGTTATGACCACTGAAGCGAGCTAATCACTCATGCTTAGATTTTATTGAATCACATATTACTTCTTCATCTTTTTTATTTTATGCAAGCTTATTTCTTTTCTTATAAAAACAACTATTTTTCACTTTATGATCATCGTACTATAATTTATTTAAGTTACTAATTAGATCTATTTGCGTTTAGGTTAATATTAATTTAGTACTTGTCTCCCTTGGGTACGATCCTCGAGTACTCACCTACTTCATTGTAAAACTATATTACAGCCTGACTCGTATACTTGAGGACACCGCCTCAATTCAATATATACTTTTAGTAATATTCACTCTGGATTCTAGTACGTCCGAAGGCGGTCATTTTCCAAAGTGGCGCGTAGTTTATCTGCAAATCTGTGGTGGCTCGTCTACAATCCAGAGTGATATGTTAGACGAGTTCTGGGGAATTCATACGTGAGGTGTGTAGCGGAGTTGGGTAGGACTTTTCTGTTAATTTGAAACTTCAATGCATTCATAAGCACGTGCATATAAAATTGTGAATACCAATATAGTGAAGTGAAGCGTTTTACGTGAAAAACAGTTAATCTGAGGTGCTTTGTGGTTGTCTTTAATCTCAGGATTGCTAATTCATGTGCCTTATTGGTTTGTTGTTTTATTTTGATTTTCTTGTGACTGAACTCACATTGAGCTTCATAGCTCACTGCCCTTTAGTTCCCATCCTTATAGATAACCCACCAGGTTGGGATGCGACATATGGAGGGTCGAAAAAGTTTTAATGTTATGAAAGTATTGTTATGCTTATTTTAAAATTTATGTTATTTCGGAACTGTACTGTATTGTTTATTTTCTAGCATTGGATTCATATTTAGGTTTTGGTTTTATATTGCAAGCATGACATATAAATTGTTGTTTTTAAGATGATGAAATAAGGATTTCAATTAAATATGCATGAAATATAGATGTTAGTAAAACTCATGAAAAGCCATTTTTCCGCTGAAAGGTCATAATTAAATTTTGTCTAATAACTACAATATAACTATGTTTCCAATAGTTATCACATTTTACAAGAAAAATATTAGTTTAATTGTATTTTATATACCCATGATTTGTTTTCTAAAAGTAGACACAGTCTTTGTAAGGATAAAAAAATATTTTAATGTGACTATTTAAAATCTTCATTGCACTAGGCCATCACGGTGGCCGATGTAATCTCCCGAACTCGGGCCTACCGTCTAGGCCAATTTGGGGAGGTTACAATTTCAATGCCATAAAGTACTAAAACCATATTTTCAATCATCTTCAGCATAGATTATTTCATGTTGATATGAGTTGAATTAAAATATTTAATTTGAACTTATAAATTTGTCATATTTAAGGGGAAAAAAAGTGGTTTTACTTCAAACAAAAAGAAGAGATAAATTGTTACCAACTAAATTGATGAACAAGAATTTGATATGATATATACGTGAATACAATAAAAATACATTAATTGCGCTACAATTGTGTATAATATCCTTTTTATTTAGTTATATTGTGTTTGTACAAAATTTGTAAAGATAAAATACTATGCATCAAATATGTTCAATTCTAATTCTAATTCTAATTCTAATTCTAATTCTAATTCTAATTCCAGTTCCAATTTGAGTTTGAACTTGATTTGGAACACAAAAATTGAGCATGATGCCAAGTATGAGAATCCAGCACAAGTCTTATCAAATAAAAAAGCCTAAATAAATCTAGTAAAGCTAATTGAAGCAGTTTAATCTTTATCTCGTATCAAGTTTATATTTTAAAAGTTAAACTCAATGAAGTTATATTGGAGCATTCAATTCTCTAGGTTTCTATGGAGATTGAGATTGAATTTCTTGGCTCAGTTCAACCCCATTAAATAACTTTAAATTTTTTATTTTGATACAATAGTTAATATTGTTTCCAAACTCATATAACTGGTTGTGTAGGAAGGGGTCAGGTTTTTTTGTGTGCTTTCTCTCACTACTATCTCCAAAATTTTAATGCTTTTAGTATTTTAATATTTGAAAATTATTAAAAAATTTGTCTAGCAAGAAAAATATAATTTAATCTTTTCTTCTCCTAGACCACAAATAAAAAAAATTGGAACATATTTCCCATTTGTTTCTAAACGGTTGGACTAATAATAAACTTATTGGCATCATGCATTCCAGATTTGGTAACATTAATTTCCATGACTACACTTAGAACAAAATTATGATAATTAGTAAACAAAATCCCCATCAATCTTCTCAAGGATGTTTTGCTGATATACTTTCCTTTTAGACATAGTTTCATAAGGAAAAAAATAAAAACGTAATAATCTCAAAGAATCCAAAGAAATTAGTATTCCTCCATGCAACACAAAATAAGATACTATATATATTAAATCCATAAGCTATAAATTTCCACCAACATAGTTAATTAGATATAAAGAGATGGCAAAGTTTTCATTCAATTTGTTTATATTTGCTGTCATCTTAATCTTTGCAACTCGTTAGTTTCTTCCTATGCAGCTCTTTTCTTTCCTTTGGTATAAATATTATGTTTTTGTTTAATTTAACACAAGGGAATTTTTGTTGCAGACTCAGAGATGATGGCGGAGGCAAGAGGACCTGTTATTTCGTGTAGATGCAGCAAAACCGAAGACTGTCAGGGTATTTGCGCCGCGTGCCCCAACTATAGCTGCATTAATAACCTTTGTACTTGCCTTTCAAACGCACCTCCATTTCCATAGTCTTAGAATCTACACACTCCAACAGTTGAATGAAATGGTGGGATTTTTTGTGTAATTTGAAATAAATTATCATGCAATGGATCTAATAAGAAAAAATATTGTAATTATTGTAATTTTAATTTTCTTTTTACCCTTCTCTGCCCCTCCCCTCCCCCTTTCTAGTAGCGAAAAGTATGTTACATTTCAAATATATAAAAAGAGTTACAATCTTGTTTTAAAACTAAAAGAAATAACAGTAAGAACAAAAGATAGGAGAAAAATTAAGACACAAAATGAGATGATAATTCTTCTTTCTACTTGTATCTCATAAGCTTGTATATGGCTTCAATCTATAGGGCTTCAACAATGATAGGCTAAAAATAATATAAATAGGAATATCAAAACTCGCAATAAATTGAATGGGTATTTCATAAGTTTCAAATTCCACCGTATTCTTTTGGTGGGGACACTTTGTTAATTTATTAACAACACTATGCACTAGATGTGTATCGAATGGAAACGTGCTCTGTTAAAACTTTATTAGAAAAAATTGCATAAGCACCTATTATAAGCTAAAACATTAAAGACATTTCATGGGAAAACTTAGCTGGACAATACCTTGGGTAAAGGAAAGAGTAAACATGTTTTAGACTCCCCCTAATTTTAAAAATATTGAAACATGGTACAAATTTTGAAACAATTTTTAGTTGCTAAATACTTCGTCAAGGAGAACCATACTATGAAGACATGCCTTTTTAATTAAAATGATAACCATTGAGTTTCATTGTATACTCTAGGTTCATTTGCCAATAACTCTTTTGCACATCATAATATAGGTGGGGGCGAATAAAACTTTAAATTAAGCGACATTAATACATGCATTAAAGCCTCTATTAATTTCTTAGAAGTTTATTTTTATGTCCACAATCAACATTTTTCTTTTGCGGACATGAGACCTTGCTATTGCATATGACTTAAGGAAAACTGTATATTAAATTTAGCCTCCTGGCTTTGGAGATTTCTACATCCTATCTCTCTTTCTTACTCCGTTGCAAGGATGTTCATGTAGACCACCTGATAGATAGTTGTATGGTTTCTTTATTCTTATTGAAACACATATCGAGTCTTTCTTGACATCACTGTGACTGTAATAGTCATTACCAATATGGTTTGACTCTTGCAGGTTTTGAGTACATTGGCGTGTCATTCGGCCCAATTAAAGGCTATTATTGTTGTTTCAATTTGAGATCGCTCTCTTCTAGTTTTTCTTCTTCTTTTCTCATTTTGGTTTCCTACCCTTTATATGCTTGTTGTAGTATTTTTCCTTAAGTTAATTTTGGAAATACATAGAATCTATTGAATGGAGTGCCATTAATCTTATCAACATTATATCTCATCATCTTCTTGCTTGTTTTTAGGATCTTCATGGCCATGGTTAGACAAGAGTTTATCTATCTTGTAACACTTATTTTGGGACATGCAATGTGCACATTTTCTATAAGTCCTACACTTTTACCTGTTGTGTCAATGAGGCCATCTTTAGGTATTTCCCCCTCTATTTATTTCATTAGTCAAATTAGATGTACTTTTATGAACTTAAATCAAACAATCACTTTTTACGTTTTTGTAACCTCTCTTTTCAGGTCTGATAACATCGATCAAGAAGTTGATCTCCTCCATGGATAGCCTTGGTTGTTTGTTTCCATTTATTCACAATCTCTTGCAACAAATTTTGACATTTTAACTGTAGTGATAGTTTTATTAGCCTTGTAGCGAGCCAAAGATACCGACTGCTCCCACCCATGATTTTGAATTTTAAATACTTTATTTAAATGATTTTGATGTTTAGAAATTTAAAAAAAAACTAATTTTCTTTTAGGTGAGAATTAACCCAAAATTGGTATTGCCTATCCATGAACCTCTTACCTCAAGTTGGTCTGGACTGTGAGGTCGAAAGATAAGTAGTTGTTGTCAACTCATTAGTTTAGTGGAAGATCGAGAGATCCTACTAGGTTAGCGACTAATTGATTGAGTAGAACCAGAAATAGGATTTAGTTATGACCACAAAAGCGAGCTAATCACTCATGCTTAGATTTTATTGAATCACATATTACTTCTCCATCTTTTTTATTTTATGCAAGCTTATTTCTTTTCTTATAAAAACAACTATTTTTCACTTTATGATCATCGTACTATAATTTATTTAAGTTACTAATTAGATCTATTTGCGTTTAGGTTAATATTAATTTAGTACTTGTCTCCCTTGGGTACGATCCTACTTCTTTGTAACACTATATTACAACCTGACTCGTATACTTGAGGACACCGCCTCAATTCAATATATACTTTTAGCAATATTCACACTCTGGATTCTAGTACGTCCGAAGGCGGTCACTTTCCAAAGTGGCGCGTAGTTTATCTGCAAATCAGTGGTGGCTCGTCTACAATCCGGAGTGATATGTTAGACGAGTTCTGGGGAATTCGTACGTGAGGTGTGTAGCGGAGTTGGGTAGGACTTTTCTGTTAATTTGAAACTTCAATGCATTCATAAGCACGTGCATATAAAATTGTGAATACCAATATAGTGAAGTGAAGCGTTTTATGTGAAAAACCGTTAATCTGAGGTGCCTTGTGGTTGTCTTTAATCTCAGGATTGCTAATTCATGTGCCTTATTGGTTTGTTGTTTTATTCTGATTTTCTTGTGACTGAACTCACATTGAGCTTCATAGCTCACTGCACTTTAGTTCCCATCCTTGTAGATAACCCACCAGGTTGGGATGCGACATATGGAGGGTCGAAAAATTTTTAATGTTATGAAAGTATTGTTATGCTTATTTTAAAATTTATGTTATTTCGGAACTGTACTGTATTGTTTATTTTCTAGCATTGGATTCATATTCAGGTTTTGGTTTTATATTGCAAGCATGACATATAAATTGTTGTTTTTAAGATGATGAAATATGGATTTCAATTAAATATGCATGAAATATAGATGTTAGTAAAACTCATGAAAAGCCATTTTTCCGCTGAAAGGTCATAATTAAATTTTGTCTAATAACTACAATATAACTATGTTTCCAATAGTTATCACATTTTACAAGAAAAATATTAGTTTAATTGTATTTTATATACCCATGATTTGTTTTCTAAAAGTAGACACAGTCTTTGTAAGGATAAAAAAATATTTTAATGTGACTATTTAAAATCTTCATTGCACTAGGCCATCACGGTGGCCGATGTAATCTCCCGAACTCGGGCCTACCGTCTAGGCCAATTTGGGGAGGTTACAATTTCAATGCCATAAAGTACTAAAACCATATTTTCAATCATCTTCAGCATAGATTATTTCATGTTGATATGAGTTGAATTAAAATATTTAATTTGAACTTATAAATTTGTCATATTTAAGGGGAAAAAAAGTGGTTTTACTTCAAACAAAAAGAAGAGATAAATTGTTACCAACTAAATTGATGAACAAGAATTTGATATGATATATACGTGAATACAATAAAAATACATTAATTGCGCTACAATTGTGCATAATATCCTTTTTATTTAGTTATATTGTGTTTGTACAAAATTAGTAAAAATAAAATACTATGCATCAAATATGTTCAATTCTAATTCTAATTCTAATTCTAGTTCCAATTTGAGTTTGAACTTGATTTGGAACACAAAAATTGAGCATGATGTCAAGAATGAGAATCCAACTCAAGTCTTATCAAATAAACAAGCCTAATTAAATTCAGTAAAGCTAATTAAAGCAGTTTAATCTTTATCTCGTATCAAGTTTATATTTTAAAAGTTAAACTAAATGAAGTTATATTGGAGCATTCAATTCTCTAGGTTTCTATGGAGATTGAGATTGAATTTCTTGGCTCTGTTAAACCCCATTAAATAACTTTAAATTTTTTATTTTGATACAATAGTTAATATTATTTCCAAACTCATATAACTGGTTGTGTAGGAAGGGGTCAGGTTTTTTTGTCTGCTTTCTCTCACTACTATCTCCAAAATTTTAATGCTTTTAGTATTTTAATATTTGAAAATAATTAAAAATATATATTTGACTAACAGGAAAAATATAATTTAATCTTTTCTTCTCCTAGACCACAAATAAAAAAAATTCGAACATATTTCCCATTTGTTTCTAAACAGTTGGACAAATAATCAACTTATTGGCATCATGCATTCCAGATTTGGTAACATTAATTTCCATGACTACACTTAGAACAAAATAATGATAATTAGTAAACAAAATCCTCATAAATCTTCTCAAGGATGTTTTTCTGGTTTACTTTCCTTTTAGACATAGTTTCATAAGGAAAAAAATAAAAACGTAATAATCTCAAAGAATCCAAAGAAATTAGTATTCCTCCATGCAACACAAAATAAGATACTATATATATTAAATCCATAAGCTATAAATTTCCACCAACATTGTTAATTAGATATAAAGAGATGGCAAAGTTTTCATTCAATTTGTGTATATTTGCTGCCATCTTAATCTTTGCAACTCGTTAGTTTCTTCCTATGCAGCTCTTTTATTTCCTTTGGTATGAATATTATGTTTTTGTTTAATTTAACACAAGGGAATTTTTGTTGCAGACTCAGAGATGATGGCGGAGGCTAGAGGACCTGTTATTTCGTGTAGATGTAGCAAAACCGAAGACTGTCAGGGTATTTGCACCGTGTGCCCCAACTATAGCTGCATTAATAACCTTTGTACTTGCCTTTCAAACACACCTCCATTTCCATAGTCTTAGAATCTACACACTCCAACAGTTGAATGAAATGGTGGGATTTTTTTGTGTAATTTGAAATAAATTATCATGCAATGGATCTAATAAGAAAAAATATTGTAATTATTGTAATTTTAATTTTCTTTTTACCCTTCTCTGCCCCTCCCCCCCCTTCTAGTAGCGAAAAGTATGTTACATTTCAAATATATAAAAAGAGTTACAATCTTGTTTTAAAACTAAAAGAAATAACAGTAAGAACAAAAGATAGGAGAAAAATTAAGACACAAAATGAGATGATAATTCTTCTTTCTACTTGTATCTCATAAGCTTGTATATGGCTTCAATCTATAGGGCTTCAACAATGATAGGCTAAAAATAATATAAATAGGAATATCAAAACTCGCAATAAATTGAATGGGTATTTCATAAGTTTCAAGTTCCACCGTATTCTTTTGGTGGGGACACTTTGTTAATTTATTAACAACACTATGCACTAGATGTGTATCAAATGGAAACGTGCTCTGTTAAAACTTTATTAGAAAAAATTGCATAAGCACCTATTATAAGCTAAAACATTAAAAACATTTTCTAGGAAAACTTAGCTGGACAATACCTTGAGTAAAGGAAAGAGTAAACATGTTTTAGACTCCCCCTAATTTTAAAAATATTGAAACATGGTACAAATTTTGAAACAATTTTTTTTCCTAAATACTTCGTCAAAGAGAATCATACTATGAAGACATGCCTTTTTAATTACAATGATAACCATTGAGTTTCATTGTATACTCTAGGTTCATTTGCCAATAACTCTTTTGCACAACATAATATAGGTGGGGGCGAATCAAACTTTAAATAAAGTAACATTAATACATGCATTAAAGCCTCCATTAATTTCTTATAAGTTTATTTTTATATCCACAATCAACATTTTTCTTATGCGGACATGATACCTTGCTATTGCATATGACTTAAGGAAAACTGTATATTAAATTTAGCCTCCTGGCTTTGGAGATTTCTACATCCTATCTCTCTTTCTTACTCCGTTGCAAGGATGTTCATGTAAGCCACCTAATAGATAATTGTAAGGTTTCTTTATTCTTATGGAAACACATATCGAGTCTTTCTTGACATCACTGTGACTTTAATAGTCATTACCAATATGGTTTGACTCTTGCAGGTTTTGAGTACATTGGCGTGTCATTCGGCCCAATTAAGGGCTATTATTGTTGTTTCAATTTGAGATCGCTCTCTTCTAGTTTTTCTACTTCTTTTCTCATTTTGGTTTCCTACCCTTTATATGCTTGTTGTAGTATTTTTCCTTAAGTTAATTTTGGAAATACATAGAATCTATTGAATGGAGTGCCATTAATCTTATCAACATTATATCTCATCATCTTCTTGCTTGTTTTTAGGATCTTTATGGCCATGGTTAGACAAGAGTTTATCTATCTTGTAAAAGTTATTTTGGGAGATGTAACGTGCACATTTTCTATAAGTCCTACACTTTTACCTGTTGTGTCAATGAGGCCATCTTTAGGTATTTCCCCCTCTATTTATTTCATTAGTCAAATTGGATGTACTTTAATGAACTTAAAATCAAACAATCACTTTTTGCTTTTTTGTAACCTCTCCTTTCAGGTCTGATAACATCGATCATGAAGTTGAGCTCCTCCGTGGATAGCCTTGGTTGTTTGTTTCCATTTATTCACAATCTCTTGCAACAAATTTTGACATTTTAACTGTAGTGATAGTTTTATTAGCCTTGTAGCGAGCCCAAGATACCAACTGCTCCCACCTATGATTTTGAATTTTCAATACTTTATTAAAATGATTTTGATGTTTAGAAATTTAAAAAATAAACTAATTTTCTTCTAAATTTTATTACTTAGCGATCCGCTGCTTGGGATAGGAAGAACTTAAACCCTAGGCCATACAAGACTAAGAAGTCATCTAGGTGAGAATTAACCCAAAATTGGTATTGCCTATCCATGAACCTCTTACCTCAAGTTGGTCTGGACTGTGAGGTCGAAAGATAAGTAGTTGTTGCCAACTCATTAGTTTAGTGGAAGATCGAGAGATTCTACTAGGTTAGCGGCTAATTGATTGAGTAGAACCAGAAATAGGATTTAGTTATGACCACAAAAGCGAGCTAATCACTCATGCTTAGATTTTTTTGAATCACATATTAGCTCTCCATCTTTTTTATTTTATGCAAGTTTATTTCTTTTCTTATAAAAACAATTGTTTTTCACTTTATGATCATCGTACTATAATTTATTTAAGTTACTAATTAGATCTATTTGCGTTTAGGTTAATATTAATTTATTACTTGTCTGCCTTGGGTACGATCCTCGAGTACTCACCTACTTTGTTGTAAAACTATATTACAACCTGACTCGTATACTTGAGGACACCGCCTCAATTCAATATATACTTTTAGCAATATTCACACTCTGGATTCTAGTACCTCCGAAAGCGGTCACTTTCCAAAGTGGCGCGTAGTTTATCTGCAAATCAGTGGTGGCTCGTCTACAATCCGGAGTGATATGTTAGACGAGTTCTGGGGAATTCGTACGTGAGGTGTGTAGCGGAGTTGGGTAGGACTTTTCTGTTAATTTGAAACTTCAATGCATTCATAAGCACGTGCATATAAAATTGTGAATACCAATATAGTGAAGTGAAGCGTTTTATGTGAAAAACCGTTAATCTGAGGTGCCTTGTGGTTGTCTTTAATCTCATGATTGCTAATTCATGTGCCTTATTGGTTTGTTGTTTTATTCTGATTTTCTTGTGACTGAACTCACATTGAGCTTCATAGCTCACTGCCCTTTAGTTCCCATCCTTGTAGATAACCCACCAGGTTGGGATGCGACATATGGAGGGCTCGAAAAAGTTTTAATGTTATGAAAGTATTGTTATGCTTATTTTAAAATTTATGTTATTTCGGAACTGTACTGTATTATTTATTTTCTGGCATTGGATTCATATTTAGCTTTTGGTTTTATATTGCAAGCATGACATATAAATTTTTGTTTTTAAGATGATGAAATATGGATTTCAATTAAATATGCATGAAATATAGATGTTAGTAAAACTCAGGAAAAGCCATTTTTCCGCTGAAAGGTCATAATTAAATTTTGTCTAATAACTACAATATAACTAAGTTCACAATAGTTATCACCTTTTACAAGAAAAATATTAGTTTAATTGTATTTTATATACCCATGATTTGTTTTCTAAAAATAGACACAGTCTTTGTAAGGATAAAAAAATGTTTTAATGTGACTATTTAAAATCTTCGATTGCACTAGGCCATCACGGTGGCCGATGTAATCTCCCGAACTCGGGCCTACCGTCTAGGCCAATTTGGGGAGGTTACAATTTCAATGCCATAAAGTACTAAAACCATATTTTCAATCATCTTCAGCATAGATTATTTCATGTTGATATGAGTTGAATTAAAATATTTAATTTGAACTTATAAATTTGCCATATTTAAGGGGAAAAAAAGTGGTTTTACTTCAAACAAAAAGAAGAGATAAATTGTTACCAACTAAAATGATGAACAAGAACTTGATATGATATATACGTGAATACAATAAAAATACATTAATTGCGCTACAATTGTGTATAATATCCTTTTTATTTAGTTATATTGTGTTTGTACAAAATTAGTAAAGATAAAATACTATGCATCAAATATGTTCAATTCTAATTCTAATTCTAATTCCAGTTCCAATTTGAGTTTGAACTTGATTTGGAACACAAAAATTGAGCATGATGCCAAGTTTGAGAATCCAACTCAAGTCTTATCAAATAAACAAGCCTAATTAAATTTAGTAAAGCTAATTAAAGCAGTTTAATCTTTATCTCGTATCAAGTTTATATTTTAAAAGTTAAACTCACTGAAGTTATATTGGAGCATTCAATTCTCTAGGTTTCTATGGAGATTGAGATTGAATTTCTTGGCTCAGTTCAACCCCATTAAATAACTTTAAATTTTTTATTTTGATACAATAGTTAATATTATTTCCAAACTCATATAACTAGTTGTGTAGGAAGGGGTCAGGTTTTTTTGTCTGCTTTCTCTCACTACTATCTCAAAAATTTTAATGCTTTTAGTATTTTAATATTTGAAAATTATTAAAAAAAATATGTCTAGCAAGAAATATATAATTTAATCTTTTCTTCTTCTAGACCACAAATAAAAAAATTGGAACATATTTCCCATTTGTTTCTAAACGGTTGGACTAATAATCAACTTATTGGCATCATGCATTCCAGATTTGGTAACATTAATTTCCATGACTACACTTAGAACAAAATAATGATAATTAGTAAACAAAATCCCCATCAATCTTCTCAAGGATGTTTTGCTGATTTACTTTCCTTTTAGACATAGTTTCATAAGGAAAAAAATAAAAACGTAATAATCTCAAAGAATCCAAAGAAATTAGTATTCCTCCATGCAACACAAAATAAGATACTATATATATTAAATCCATAAGCTATAAATTTCCACCAACATAGTTAATTAGATATAAAGAGATGGCAAAGTTTTCATTCAATTTGTTTATATTTGCTGTCATCTTAATCTTTGCAACTCGTTAGTTTCTTCCTATGCAGCTCTTTTCTTTCCTCTGGTATGAATATTATGTTTTTGTTTAATTTAACACAAGGGAATTTTTGTTGCAGACTCAGAGATGATGGCGGAGGCAAGAGGACCTGTTATTTCGTGTAGATGCAGCAAAACCGAAGACTGTCAGGGTATTTGCACCGTGTGCCCCAACTATAGCTGCATTAATAACCTTTGTACTTGCCTTTCAAACGCACCTCCATTTCCATAGTCTTAAATCTACACACTCCAACAGTTGAATGAAATGGTGGGATTTTTTTGTGTAATTTGAAATAAATTATCATGCAATGGATCTAATAAGAAAAAATTTCTTTTGATAAGAAAAAATTATCATGAAATAAATTTGTTTTGATTATATAATATCGAATCTTTCATGTTAAGCTAAAAAAAATTTTTACACTTAATTAAATTAATTTCTTGTTCTTCATTTGGGTAAACAATTAATTATTATTATTTATTTGGCATGAAAAATAAAATAAAATAATTATTATTTTTCTTCATTTGAGTTTGCTGTAATGCTTTTCTTAAGATTTTAATTATGCTATTCTGCATTAACTCTATTGTTAATAGTATGATGTATAATGTTTCTTCTTAGGTATTCACTAAAGTACAATTTCTTTATTTATCAATAAAGTAGTTCTAACAATGTTTTACATTGTGCCAATGTTAAAGAATTTTGATTGACTGTCACTGCCTTTGAATGGTCTCTTGCATACTTGCTAAGTACGTTAACTTGACTTTATGTCTCATTCGCCCCCTAAGGTCAATAAAAGACTCAACATGCATTTTTTATTGAATTTAACTAAACTAAGAAAACATAACTTGTTGACACCATTTTTTGAATGAAAACGGGGTCGACTTGGATTTTAAAAAGAATGAAAACGGGAGTCGCCACCAATCCTTTTTTGACGAGGTGTGATCGGGTCACCTCAAAAAGTTGTTGTTTTTAATAAATGATTTAATTTTATTAAAACAACGATTTTGGTCTACGAAATTCAGAAAAATGAGTTCGGGAGCCGGTTACGCACGAGGAAGGATTAGCACCCTCGATACGCCCAAAATTGGTACCTAGTTGATTAATTAGTGTCTTAGTGTCGAAAATTGAAAATTTGAAGAGTTTTAAAAAAATGCGATCCTTAAAAGAAAATCTGATATCGTGAATTGAAACCTAAGATTCTCTTGTTCCGAAGAAATATCACATCCAGCACGTTAGGACACGATACTCTAACCATCGAAACCAAGATCACCTCATAGTTTAATGAAACCAACTTTGAAGCTTTAAGAGGATATTTGGCTATTTAGTCAAACGAGAAATCGAAACCCAGCACGTTAGGGCACGTTTTCTCGAGTTTCCAAACGCGAAATATTGCCTTATTTAGAAAAATTTTCCTTTTGGTGTTTAGTGTCGATGCTTGACAAAACAATAACGAATACAACAAGGTGAGCAAAGTAAAATGAGTAACAACAATGCAATAGGCAAAATGAAATGACGAGGCGATTACATAAACAAAGCATACAACTAAATAAATAGAACTAACATTTTAGAAAAAGCACTAGTGTACATGGATAAATAAACATACACCAAATAACAATGATGACAATAAATACAATTATGTAAATATATATATATATATATGCATGTATAATTTAAAGCCATAAAATAAGAAATATATAAATTACGGAATATGAAAACATAGATAAGTATGTACATATATATAAAATCGGTAAATATTATAAAAAATGTAAATGTGTATTTATATATTTGCAAATCGTGATTATATAAAATATATGTATGTGAATTATAAAATATGTGAAATATACGAAAAGCATTTTTAAGAGTATAAAATATATAAGTATGTATATGATGTAAAATATGCATAAATATATGTAAGTATATAAGAATTATGAAATGTGAAAAAAATATATTTAAGTATGTATAAGTACGTATATATACATATTATAAATATACAAATATATAACAAAGCATAAACTAATAATAATAATAATAATAATAATAACATTGGAATATAAAAGAAACGTACATAAAATTAATAAAATATTAAAATAAAGTGAAATGAAAAATATTAAATACAAAAAAATATATGTGTATACACATACGTAATAAAAATATACACTAGTACATAATTATAATAATAGTAATACTAATAATACTAATAATATAAAAATAATAAGGATATTTGATAAAGATACAAAAATAAACGAAAAAAAGGATTAAAATCGAATTAAAAACAAAGTTGTAGGGCCAATTTAAAATGAAAACAAAGGAAAGGGACTTAATTGTAACGCGCGTGCAACTTGGAGGGTCAAAAGCGCAATAAACCCAAGTGTTAAAACGCTGCGCAGCATGGGGGACCAGAATGAATTCGGGGCAAAACCATGGAGCCAAATTAAAAATAAAGAAAAAGCTTGATCGTAAACTCCCGAAAAAGCGGAAGGGCTAAAAGCGCAATTAGCCCTTTCAAAGAAAAACACGCGGATCCTCCCTGGTGCGGGTCGGGTCGACCCGACCCGCGTTCAAAACGACGTCGTTTTACTTGTTTAAGCTGGGGGTCCAAAACGGTGCGTTTTGACCCCCTATAAAAGTCAAAAAAAATTCAAAAAAAACATTTGTAAAGCTGAAAAAGAAAAAAAAAGAAAAGGGGAGAGGAGAGGGGGGCTCGGAGCGATTTCCGGCCAATGGGGGGTCACCGGACGGTCACCGGTTTATTTATTTATTCTTGGTCTTAAAATGTATAGATCTTAGGTTTATATTAATAAAAAAGTATAGATATGTTTATAGAAATCGAAAGAAAATGTATGAAAAAAGATAACCTTTTCGTTTGCCTTTCCTTTTTCCCGAATGCTTGCTATCTCAGTACTGAGATCTATGTTTTTTTTTGTTCTAGCTTCTGTTTTCTAAAATACCCGAAAACAAACAAAAAAACCCCCTGTTTCCGTCCTTCATTTCGGGTTTTATAACCCATTTTTACATCATTTTTCTATTATTCTATCCTGTTTTTTGTCTTGATCTTGCAGGGTATGGAGGTGCTGGTAGTGGAGGAGGAGCAGGTGGCCGACATGGTGGCATGGAGAGCTGGGCGTGGCAGACGAGGAGGCCACGCGAGGCATGCGGCGCTAGGGTTTGGGGGCATCTTTCTGCCGAAAATGTTAATGCTGTCTGGGCTGGGTTTTAATTTTTGTTTCGGGCCATGGGCTACATTGGGCTTGTTATTTTCCTTTGTAATTGGACTGTTGTTTATATTGTTTTAATATTCGGGCCTGGGCATAAAATTGGGCCTTACAGCTGCCCCTCTTTGCTTGTTATCGTGTAACGAGAACAGAGCAAAGACTAAGAAAGGCCAATTTTGCCCGGGCTCGTCGAGTTTTGACTTCTTTTGGTGCTTCCTTTCTTCAAGTAACCTCATTCTAGTCCACTGCGTCTTATGATTCTTCGATCTGCTCTACTGCAACTTCAGATACGCCTTGTAGCTTCACTCTACTCTGCTACGATTCCATGGGGATGAGATTTGTGTTTTTAGTCTGCTCCACTACTATTTAGGGAGATAAGACTGTGGTTTCGTCTGCTCCGCTACTGCTTAGGGAGATAAGACTATAATCTCCAATCTATTCCACTGTCAAATGCAGGGAGATAGAGTTATCAGCTTCAATGTACTCCACTGTAGTCACAGGGAGGTAAAATCTGCCATCTTTGATCTTCAATCTATTCCACTGCCAAATACAGGGAGATAGAGTTATCGGCTTCAATGTACTCTACTGTAGTCAGGGAGGTAAAATCTGCCATCTTCGATCCGCTTCGCTGTCAACTATAGGAAGGCAAGATCTACAATCTTCGATCTACTTCACGCCAATACATGAAGATAAGATCTGCTTTCTTCGATCTACTTCGCCACCAGTATGGAAGACAAGATCTGCATCGTCGATCCACTTCCTACCAATATAGGAAGACAGGACCTGCTATCTTCGATCTACTTCACGCCAATACATGAAGACAAGATCTGCTTTCTGCGATCTACTTTGCCACCAATATGGGAAGACAAGATCTGCATCTTCGATCCACTTCCTACCAATATAGGAAGATAGGATCTGCTACCTTCGATCTACTTCACGCCAATACATGAAGACAAGATCTGCATCTTCGATCTACTTCGCCACCAATATGGGAAGACAAGATCTGCATCTTCGATCCACTTCCTACCAATATAGGAAGATAGGATCTGCTACCTTCGATCTACTTCACGCCGATACATGAAGACAAGATCTGCTTTCTGCGATCTACTTCGCCACCAATATGGGAAGACAAGATCTGCATCTTCGATCCACTTCCTACCAATATAGGAAGATAGGATCTGCTACCTTCGATCTACTTCACGCCGATACATGAAGACAAGATCTGCATCTTCGATCCACTTCGCCACCAATATGGGAAGACAAGATCTGCATCTTCGATCCACTTCCTACCAATATAGGAAGATAGGATCTGCTACCTTCGATCTACTCCACACCGATACATGAAGACAAGATCTGCATCTTCGATCTACTTCGCCACCAATATGGGAAGACAAGATCTGCATCTTCGATCCACTTCCTACCAATATAGGAAGATAGGATCTGCTACCTTCGATCTACTTCACGCCGATACATGAAGACAAGATCTGCTTTCTGCGATCTACTTCGCCACCAATATGGGAAGACAAGATCTGCATCTTCGATCCACTTCCTACCAATATAGGAAGATAGGACCTATTTACGCCTAGTGTTTAGGATGACATGATCAGAATGAATCAAATGCTCCTAACTAGATGTGTATGTATTATATTTGTAGAATGTCATGAGAATGATCCATTTTTTAATGCTTAGGTTGTCATTCCTCATTGTTCATCAAGGTTCTATCACTGATGCCTTCTTGTTCAGCCAGTACCTTTGACAGAAAACCTAAAGAAATAGATGCAATTTAGACTATTCTTCCTCCAATGCTTCTAACCCTTAAGTTTGGTCAGCTCTAAACAATAGTCCTGTTTCAGGTCCTCGTGTTATTTAGAAACTTTCAGAGTAATATGCAGAACTCCTTCTGCATGTGTATTGTCAATCCATTAATTGTTATTTCAAAGAAAAATGCTTGAAAGATTATCAAAATGGACAAAATAAAATTTTGCTGAGAGCAAAGCTCGAAATGAATAAATCAATCAAGATAGCAAATTTTGCTGAGATACGAGCCGGATAAGATGAAAAAGATTATCACTATGAATAAGATGGAACTTTATTGGGAGCAGAGCTTTAAATGAACAAATAGCAAATTTTGCTAAGATGTAAATAAGATAAAAAAAGATGCCCCAGATATCGCAGCATGAGCTTCTCTGCACAAACTCTGTGTTTAGAAGTCCTAAAAGACTTTGTTGATGCCCCAAGATGTAGCATCTCTCCTTCTTGTTAATTCGGAGAAGACAAAACTACTCTATGCCTCATCTTTGATCGAAAATTTGAATTGCCCATTCCTGGGTTTTCAATTCAAAGCCCTTTTGGTCTCAAGGTGCCCTTTGCGGGTTTTCGCCTTGGCCTCTCCCTTTTTTTTTTTTTTTTTTAGGCAAAGTACCTCTTCACTGAATCCGAATTCACAGGATTGGGCAAGCTTTTGCCATCCATCCCAGTTAAAATTAATGCCCCTCCTGAAAAGGCCTTTTTTACTACATAAGGTCCCTCCCAGTTTGGCATCCACTTTCCTCTGAAGTCCTTTTGTATGGGAAGGATCTTCTTCAGTACCAAGTCCCCTTCATGGAAGTTTCTAGGACGAACTCTCTTATTGTAAGCTCGCATCATTCGTTTCTGATACATTTGACCATGACGGATAGCTCTTAACCTCCTTTCTTCAATCAAGTTCAGCTGATCATATCAGGCTTGGACCCATTCTGCTTCGTCTAACTTTAGTTCTGAAAAAACTCGGAGAGAGGGAATTTCAACCTCAATTGGTAGCACTGCCTCCATTCCATAAACCAAAGAGAATGGTGTTGCCCCGGTAGAAGTCCTGACGGACGTTCGATAAGCATAGAGGGCGAATGGCAACTTCTCGTGCCAATCTCTATAGGTCTCAGTCATTTTCCCCACAATCTTTTTGATATTTTTATTGGCTGCCTCCACCGCACCATTCATCTTCGGACGATATGGCGATGAGTTGTGGTGCTTGATCTTGAATTGATTACAAACATCTGCTATCGTGCTATTATTCAAATTTAATGCATTGTCTGATATGATCCTTTCAGGCATTCCATACCGACATATGATTTCCTTCTTTAAAAACTTGCTGACAGCTGTCTTTGTGACGTTGGCGTAAGAAGTAGCCTCTACCCACTTAGTAAAGTAGTCAATCACTACAAAAATGAAACGATGTCCGTTTGAAGCCTTTGGCGATATCGGCCCAATGACGTCCATGCCCCACATGGAGAAAGGCCATGGGGAAGTCATGACGTAAAGAGGTGATGGAGGCACATGAATTTTGTCTCCGTAAATCTGGCATTTATGGCACTTCTTAGCATACTTGATGCAGTCTCCTTCCATGGTAGACCAATAATATCCAAATCTCATGATCTGTTTGGCCATTGTGAAACCGTTAGCGTGTGTTCCACAAATACCATCATGGACTTCTTCCAAGATCTGCTTGGCCTCTACAGCGTCTACACATCTTAACAGCACCTGATCTTTTCCTCTTTTGTACAGGATTTCCCCATCTAAGACGTAACCACTGGCCAGCCTCCTCAACATTCTCTTGTCATTCTCAGTTGCTTGGTTCGGGTATTCACAATTTTTCACGTATCGCAATATGTCCTGATACCAAGGGTTGTCGTCCTTTTCTTCTTCCTCGTCAATATTACAACAGTGGGCTGGAGCATCATAAATGCTCATTTGGATAGGCTTCACATCCTCTGGTCTATTTACTTTGATCATGGAAGCCAATGTAGCTAAAGCGTCGGCCATCTGATTCTCGTCTCGTGGGAGATAACAAAAAGTGATGTCGTCAAACTCCTCAATCAATTCTAGGACTATCCTTCGGTAACTAATCAACTTAGGGTCTCTTGTTTCCCATTCGCCTTTGAGCTGATAAATTACCAATGCCGAATCCCCATATACCTCAAGTACCTTGATTTTGCGTTCCATAGCCGCGCGGATTCCCATGATACATGCTTCATATTCCACCATGTTATTTGTGCAATCAAAATCTAGTTTACAGGTGAAAGGATAATGATCACCGTTTGGAGATACCAAGACTGCCCCAATCCCGTTGCCCATGGCATTTGAGGCTCCGTCAAAATTTAATTTCCAAGTATTGCCTTCTTGTGTGCTCGCTTCAGTAGTTGCCACATACATCAGATCCTCATTTGGGAAGTCAAAGTTCAAAGGCTCATAATCGTCTAGGGCTCTACTTGCTAGAAAATCTGCTATCGCGCTCCCTTTTACAGCCTTTTGATTCACATAGGTTATGTCAAATTCAGATAGTAGAATTTGCCATCGGGCCATCCTTCCGTTTAGAGCAGTTGACTCCATCATGTATTTCAGAGGGTCTAACTTTGAGATTAACCAAGTCGTATGGTACAACATGTATTGTCTCAATCTCCGAGTAGTCCAAACCAATGCGCAACATAATTTTTCAATTGGCGAATATCTCGTTTCGCATTCAATGAACTTCTACTGAGATAATAGATCGCTCTTTCTTTTCGTCCTGACTCATCATGTTGGCCGAGCACGCACCCCATGGAATTCTCAAATACTGCCAAGTATAGTATCAGTGGTTTGTCAGGGCAAGGTGGCATCAGTACTGGGGCGTTGGACAAGTAATGTTTAACTCTTTCGAAAGTTTCCTGGCACTTCTCATCCCATACACCTGGATTGTGTTTCCTAAGAAGACGGAATATGGGGTCACATTTCTCAGTTAATTGTGAAATGAATCGAGCGATGTAATTTAGTCTTCCTAGGAAACCCCGAACTTCTTTTTGAGTACTTGGCGGAGGTAATTCTTGTATGGCCTTAACTTTGTCTGGGTCAATTTCAATTCCCTTTTCGCTGACTAAGAATCCTAGCAGTTTTCCTGATCTAGCCCCGAAAGTACACTTGGCTGGGTTAAGTTTTAGCTGGAACTTCCTTAACCTCAGAAACAGTTTTCTCAGAACTTGCACGTGTTCCCTTTCTGTTCTGGATTTTGCGATCATGTCATCAACATAAACTTCTATCTCTTTATGCATCATATCATGGAATAATGCTACCATGGCTCTCTGATACGTTGCTCCCGCATTTTTCAATCCAAAAGGCATCACTTTATAACAAAACGTCCCCCACATCGTTATGAATGTGGTCTTCTCCCTGTCTTCAGAAAGCATCTTAATTTGGTTGTACCCGGAGAAACCATCCATGAAAGAGAACAGTGAGTATCCGGCCGTGTTGTCTACCAAGGTATCGATATGAGGCAGTGGGAAATTATCTTTTGGGCTGGCTTTGTTCAAGTCTCTGTAGTCCACACACATTCGACCTTCCCATCTTTCTTAGGAACAGGGACTATATTGGCTACCCATTCTGAGTACTTGACCACCTGTAAGAAACCAGCATCAAATTGCTTCTTGACTTCTTCCTTTATTTTTAGCAAGACATCAGGCCTCATCCTTCGAAGCTTTTGTTGGACTGGTTTGCATTCTTCCTTTATAGGCAATCGGTGCACCACGATATCAGTACTTAAACCTGGCATATCTTGGTAGGACCATGCGAAGACATCTTTAAACTCTTGAAGCAACTCAACAAGGTCTCACCTTGTTTCCTTGGCAATGCGAGCGCCAACTTTTACCTCTCTGCCCTCTTCTAAGATCACGACTTCTACTGATTCCTTATAGGGTAGAATTTGTTTTTCTTCTTCTTCCATCATTCTTAACAAATCCGGAGATAAAACGCTGTCTTGGTCACCTTCAAAATCTTGAGGATTATCTATACTCATGTCTTGCTCAAATAGAGACTCTGAATTAGTAACAGAGTCGCTCATCTCGTGATATCTGAAGACCTGTTATTGGAACAAATGGAGGCCCAAATAAAAGAATCTAAGAATACTTGTATGCATACTATGATTATAAAGGGAATGAAAAGAATGAAAGAATATTTGCTCAAGATGAAACTGAATGATAAGTTTTTACTGAAATTAGATTTTGGACATGTGCCTTTTACAAAAGATTCTTATCACCCCCAGGCTTAGGGCAACAAGTGTTCTGAATATTACTCTGAATTAGTTCTAAATGTTACAGGGATCTCTTCTGCAGTCCAGTTATTCAAAACACTTCCAGGTTCGTAAGGACGAATGCCCGATAAATTCCTTTCCACCCTTTCTTCCGCGGATATGGCATTGATGTCCAACCTCTCAATCCTTCCTTCTGTAACCTCATCCTTCTCTTCAGGGTGGACAATTCCCCTTGAAACAAAAGTCTTAGATATATGGGGAAAGGTTATCGGTCCCCACTTGACTTCTATCCCGCCCAAATGTGCTCTTCTCTTTTCTTGCTTTTTCTCCATCTCTTTCCTCATTTCCCTCGCATTAGGCTTATATCCCAAACCATAACGGTCCTGTTTGTTAACTAGGATCGGTACTCCAACCCTTCCCTGGAGGTATTTTCCCAATCCTCTTCCAGGCAATCTCCCTTTCCCATCGTTAGCTGTAAGCTCATTGCCGTAGCTTTGGATATCTTAGGCTTGGGATTTTGCTCATCTCGATGACAAATGTGGCATTTACGAATTCCAATGATCGGAATGAACATTCTATCGCTTCACTATCAGCCTCTATGTATGCATATCATCGGTGACTGATGCAATGATGTCTTCTTCTGCACCTATAGTCACCAATCGACCCTCTATCACCAATTTAACTTTTGGTGAAGTGACGATGGTACAGCTCCTGCAGAATGGATCCAAGGCCTCCCCAATAGGCAATTGTAAGATGGTTTAATATCCATTACCAAAAAGTCCACCTCGTATGTATTTGGACCAATCAATAGAGGTATCTCGATTCTCCCCATCACTTTTCTCTCAGTGCCATCAAATGCTCTCACTATATTTTGGCATGATTTCATGTGAGAACTATCCACAGGTAACCTGTTTAATGTGGACAGGGGTAAAACATTCAGGGCCGATCCATTGTCCACGAGTACCGCCGGTAGTATACACCCCTTGCAACGGGCAGTGATGTGCAAGGCCTTGGTAGATCCCATACCACCTGGCGGATCTCATCATCGTTGAAGAAGATGAAGTTATCGGCATTTATATTGTTAACCAGGCGATCCAATTTGTTCACTGAGATATCTTTAGCGACATAAGTCTCATTTAGCACTTTTACCAACGCATTACGATGTATCTCTGAACTTAGAAGTAACTCGAGCACTGAGATGCGAGCGGGTTGCTTATGCAATTGTTCCACCACGCTATACTCGCTATGCTTCAGATTTTAGGAATTCTCTAGCCTCATTTTCAGTCACCGGTGTGTTAATATGCGGTTCAATTCCAGTCGTCTTCGTTTTATCTTGTTCAACCGCCAAGGCTTTTCCTTTTATAGGCTCCCTTTTTGTATTTCCAGGTCGTAACGTTTCCACTACGCGTATAGAAGCCTGCGTCATTACCTCTTCGAAGCATTTATCGGTTTCCTCTCCCGTGATCATCACATTGCAGTCGTAATTCCAAGGAACCCTTTTGCTATCCTTGTAAGGAAAGCTACAGGTTTTGGATTATGACCCTTGGCGCCAGTGTATTCCAGATCCTGTACTCGTTGGCCTTGAAATAATCACCACTGGGTGATTTGGGGCCTTTCCCGTAGGCCCCTCCTCCGAGGCATAAACTTCTCCATTTTCAAGTCCTTTGATCTCTTCATAAATTCTAGCTCTTTGTTGTTCATCAGATTTTGCACCATGGCCTTGAATTCAGTGCAGTTTTGAATTCATGGTCTTCTTCAGCATGAAACTCGCAGTACGTCTTCGTTCCTTCGGGCCTTTCTTTTGAATCTTGTTTGATGAGACCTCCTTCTATCATTTGTCTCCAGACCCAATCAATGGGGTTTTATCTCTGCAATGTCGTTTTGATTTCTTTTTCTCACCTTCGATATTGCGTTTACCCCTTTATCAGCATGGTTGGTAACGATTCGCGCTACGTTGGTCTAGTGGTTGTCAACTCACAATCCCATCTTATGACCTTTCCACCGCCTTTTAAACCAGTGCAGTTCTCAATTGAGTGTCCTGGTATCCCTGCATGGTATTCACATTGGGCATTCGTGTCATACCACTTGGGATATGGAGGTTGCATGGGCTCGAGATAAAATGAGATACTATGTGTGCATCAAATAACTTCTGATACAGTTCCCCGTATGTTATTGGAATGGGGTGAATTGAAGTCTCTCTGTGTTAGTCCTTGTGTTGGGCCTTGTGTTGGTTCCTGCCTCGAGGGGCTTAGTGACTAGTGGTTATCATTTTTGGAGGGCCAACAGTAATCTGTTTTGAATGGCTCTTGCTATATGTGCTTACGTTGTTTACTTCGCCCTCTTTTTTCCTTGGGGCTGGTCTTTTGAAGTTTTCCCCCGTGTCAATCTACCGCCCTTACCCTTCTCATTTCACCGGACATTCCATATCCAGAACTCTTGGTAGCACTCCCACATGTTTACGGCTCTTTTCATGAGCCACTTTCTCC
>NC_053448.1:48001037-48053647 GCF_007990345.1 Gossypium hirsutum | reverse complement strand
TATGTATTTTTTAAAATTCTAGCTTCTGTTTTTTTAAAATGCCAGAAAACAAACAAAAAAAGAAAAAAAAACCCCCCTGCATACCATTTTTGATTCGGGTTTTTATAACCCCTTTTCATCCTATTTCCTATTGTTTCTGTTCTGTCTCTTTGCATGGGATGGGCACAATGGAGGTGACAGAGGCATGGTGGTACAGAGGAGCAGGTGGCCGACATGGTGGCATGGAGAGCTGGGCGTGGCAGACGAGGAGGCCACGCGAGGCATGCCGCGCTAGGGTTTGGGGGTATCTTTCTGCCGAAAATGTTAATGTTGTCTGGGCTTGGTTTTTAATTTTTGTTTCGGGCCATGGGCTACATTGGGCTTGTTATTTTCCTTTGTAATTGGACTGTTGTTTATCTTGTTTTAATATTTGGGCCTGGGCATAAAATTGGGCCTTACACAAGCCTAATTAAATTTAGTAAAGCTAATTAAAGCAGTTTAATCTTTACCTTGTATCAAGTTTATATTTTAAAACTGAAAGTCAATGAAGCTATATTGGAGCATTCAATTCTAGACTCAGTTCTACCCCATTAAATAACTTTAAAGTCTTTATATTCATACAAGAGTTAATATTATTTTCAAACACATATAACTGGTGGTGTAGGAAGGGGTCAAACTTTTGGTCTCTTTCTCTACGTACTATTTCAAAAGTTTTAATTTTTTAGTATTTTAATATTTAAAACTTAGTAAAAAAAATAACTTTGACTGACAAGAAAAATATAATTTAATCTTTTCTTATCCTAGACCATATAAAAAATTTGGAACATAATTCACATTTGTTTCTAAACGGTTGGACTAATAATCAATTAATTGGAATCATGGATTCTAGATTTTGTAGTATTAATTTCCATGACTACACTTGGAACATAATAATAATAATTAGTAAAAAAAAAAATCCCCATAAATCTTCTCAAGGATGTTTTGCTGATTTACTTTCCTTTCTACACACAGTTTCATAAGGAAAAAAAAATTAAAACATAATAATCTCAAAGAATCCAAAGAAATTAATATTACTCCATGCAACACAAAATAAGATACTATATATATTAAAGCCATAAGCTATACATTGCCACCAACATAGTTAATTAGATATAAAGAGATGGAGAAGTTTTCATTCAATTTGTTAATATTTGCTATTATCTTAATCTTTGCAACTCGTTAGTTTCTTCTTATGCAACTCTTTTATTTCATTTGGTATGAATATTATCTTTTTCGTTTAATCTAATACAAGGGAATTTTGGTTGCAGATTCAGAGATGATGGCGGAGGCAAGAGGACCTGTCATTTCGTGTAGATGTAGTAAAACCAAAGACTGTCACGGTATTTGCATTGCGTGCCCCAACTATAAGTGCATTAATAAACTTTGTACTTGCCTTTTAGACGCACCTCCATTTCCATAGTCATAGAATCTACACACTCCTATAGTTGAATTAAATGGTGGGATTTTTTTTTTGTGTAATTTGAAATAAATTATCTTGTAATGGATTTAATAAGAAAAAATATTGTTATTTTTTGTATTTTAATTTTCCTTTTACCCTTCTCTCCCCCTCCCTCCATTTGTAGTAGTGTAAAGTAGGTTACATTTTAAATAAATAAAAAGAGTTACAACCTTGTTTTAAAACTAAAATAAATAATAGTAAGAACAAAAGACAGGAGAAAAATTAAGAGACAAAATGAGATGATAATTCTTCTTTCTACTAGTATCTTATAAGCTTGTATATGGCTTCAATCTATAGGGCTTCAATAATTATAGGCTAAAAATCATATAAAGAGGAATATCAAAAATCTCAATAAAATGAACGAGTATTTCATAAGTTGCAAGTTCCACTGTATTTTGGGGGGGACACTTTGTTAATTTATAAACAGCACTCTGTACTAGATGTGTATCAAATGGAAACGTGCTCTGTTAAAACTTTAATAGAAAAAATTGCATAAGCACCTATTATAAGCTACATCATTAAAAACATTTTCTAAGAAAACGTAGTTGGACAATACCTTGGGTAAAGGAAAGAGTAAACATGTTTTTAGACTCCCCCTAATTTTAAAAATATTAAAGCATGGTACAAATTTTGAAACAAATTTTTGTTGCTAAATACTTCGTCAAAGAGCATCATACTATGAAGACATGCCTTTTTAATTACAATGATAGCCATTGAGTTTCATTGTATACTCTAGCCTCATTTCCCAATGATGCGGTCGTTGAAAGCACCAAAAATATCCTATCCCTAATAAATAATGAAAAAGAATAGTAAAAGGGAAGGAGGGTCAAATCCTCAGGGACTGGACTTGTAAAATATATTCTTTCGTGAAATCCTAGGCAGAATCTTGCCAAAGAAAACATGCGTGCCTAAAATAAAATAAAATAAAAAAATAACAGAATTAAATGTTTGGATTTGAAAACGAAAAATAAAAAAAAACAAATTTAAGAATATTGAATCGAAAATTAGAGAAATTAAAAATAGAATTGAGAGAAAGGAAATTCTTATGGGAGATTCCAGCCTCCAGTTGTCTCGTTCCGCCTTGGGTTCAATCCTCGGCTTTTAGATGATCCTTCCCAAATCAAATAAGCCAGTTATAGTGGAAGAGGATGCCTACGACCACCAGCTCCAATGATTTAGACTTACGATTTGGTGGAACCTGACTCTAGCCAACAATCGCTTATGTGGGATCGTCTTATGCTAGATCAACGCTTCTCAATGGCAAATCCCACGCCATTTTGTCTCTTGGGCTCACCAACCTCTGACGCAGTAAGCTAACGAACCGACTGTGCAACCTTCCCAAAACATACAAAGCGACCGCCTTTGCATACGTTGAAAAGCTTACTTCTTTAGGGACATGGACGGAAGCGTCAGCCCCGTAGTGCGGAGAAATGATGAATACTCAGCGAGGAGGCTACGGATTCTAAGCCTCATGAACCCTTTTGGGGATTTTTGACAACCTTCGGCTAGATGAGTTTAGTGGCTCATGGTTGTGGTATAAAAGAAAATAAATAAATAAAAATAAAGATTTTATTAAAAAGAAATATGAGAAGAACAAAAGCCTAAATTTTTGGGGAGAAAGTGTTTTCAGAAAAATATATGGGATCCCATTTTGAGTCACTTCACCCCCTATTTATAGTGCTAGGGGAGATAGTCTAATCCTACTTAAATTCCTAAAATATAAATACATTTAATTGAAGATAAATAAAGATAAAATAGAATCCAAAAAATAATCCTTAATAATTATCTCAATATTAATTATCCTAATATAATTAAAATAGAGTTTAATAGAATAAAATCTCTTCTTTTTGCATTTCAACCCTTGTGTCCTCCATGCTTGCACTTTTGGCACCAACTTTTCCTTGTGTCGCACATTGGCCCATTTTATCTCTAAATTCATGCTTTTGGCCCTTAATTTTGCTTTTGCCTCAAATTTAGTCCCTATGAGATAAAAGATCATAAATAACTCAAATTAGCAGGATCATACTCAGAATAAATACATAATTAATACATAAAAATACGTTATTCTAGAGTGTTATCAAATCCCCCTACTTAGCCCATGCTTGCCCTCAAGTATGGTTCCTATCTACTGTGAAAGTTAGATTCTGCCATAAAATCAGTCAAAAATGCATATGAAAAATAAAGAGAACCCTAAGCTTGCTTTAAGTAAAATAGAAAAAGCTTTCCAATTAATACACACGAAAATTAGAATCAACTTGAATTATTTAATGAAAATTAGGTAAATTACCAAACCTACCAAGACACTCTATTTGTTTCCTCCTTTAGTCCCCAAATTTTTTTTCTTTTTTTTGTTTTTTTCTCTTTTTTTTTTATGCTTTAGGAATATACAGAACCTTTTGACACGAAGAGAGATGACAGCCAAGCACCCCACCCCGGTTACTCAGCCCAGCAAACTCCTAATTTATTATAATTTTTCTTAAGAACACATCAAACCTTTTGACACAAAGAGAGATGACAGCCAAGCACCCCACCCCGGTTACTCAGCCCAACATGTTCTTAAAAATTAATTTCGGTTAGCGGAGGTTTACCTAACACGTCACACAACCTTTTGACGTGAAATAGGATGACAACCCAAGCACCCTACCCCGGTTACTCATTCAGTCACATTTTTAAGCTACAGTCATAACCACGGAAACAGTAAACGACATTTTAATAATAACTTTTTTTTATGAGGACTTTAGAGAAAAAATAATCAAGTGTCAAAAATAAGTTTCAGTAATTACCTTAATAGTCATCAACATATTTTAGCATGCAAACATATTAAGTGTCCACTTTGTATTTAAACTTGATCAATTTTACGAAAAGCAAGATAAAGTTAACTTTATGAATCACAATTATTTTTAGTCTGATAAGAATAAAACAGTAGAGATGGCATCAATTATGGAAAATTTGTAATTTTCTCAAAAAACAAGAATCATGCTTGTAGGTCAAACAATATGCAATTCTTGGTAAAAATCTTGGGCATGAAAAGAGGCAGGAGATTCTAAAAAAATAAATATGGACAAAATAAAGTCTCACGCAGCAACACCAGCAATAATAACCAAAATCACAGCAGAAAATGATAGTAATAACGAAGAGTACCTCCCCCTACTGAAAGCTCATTGTGCTCAATGTGGACGAAAAGAAATAGATAGGTAGAAAAGTTTAGAAAAACTCCCCGTGTTGTTACTGTCGATCGCAAATGATGGCAATGAGCTTGGTCAGTTGCTGGCCAAAGGTTTCAAGTCGGGCCTCAATGCGCTCTAAGCGTTGCTAAACGGTTTTCTTCGCATTTTCGCTCTGTTTTATCTAAGCAAAAGAAGACAAATTTATTAATATCCAAATAAGTAAAATAAAATAAAATAAAGTAATAAATAAAGTAAAAATAAAAATAAAAATTGGGTTGCCTCCCAACAAGCTCTTGTTAACGTCGTTAGCTCGACGCCGTTATTGGTTCTATGGTGGTTCCAAATGGATTTTCTTAACCGTGTGGGCTTGAAAATTCTCATAAAATGGCTTCAACCGTTGGCCATTGACTACGAACCGCTTTCCAGATTTTTCACTCTCTATTTCAATCGCTCCATGTGTAAACACTTCAGTAACAATAAAAGGTCCCTGCCATTGTGATCGAAGCTTACCTGGGAATAACTTTAACACGAAGTTATAAAGTAAAACTTTTTGTCCTACCAAAAAATACTTCTAAGCTATTCTCTTATCGTGAAACAACTTTGTCTTGTCTTTATAAATATGAGCATTCTCGTAGGCATCATTGCAAATTTCTTCTAACTCATGGATGTCTAATTTCCTTGCCTGTTCTACGGGTTCTAACTCCGACTCTGGTGCCTGTATAACAGAAGGTAACAATTTAGTATTTGGAGATAATAATTCATTAACAAATTCAATTTCATCAAGTTCAGAATTATCTCCATAAATTGACTCAAAATTCTCTTCCACCAAAGAGTCAATTATGTCAATACGATTTACGCTCAAGATTTCGCTTGGATGGCTAATGGCGTCGTAGACATTAAACTTAACGATCTCTCCATCAAACTCCATCGTGAGAGTTCCACTTCGAACATCAATTTTAGTACTGGCTGTACTAAGGAACGGTCGACCCAGCAGGAGATCTAAAGACCCAGGAGTGCTATCCTCCTCCATTTTGATCACATAAAAATCTGTAGGGAAAATAAGCTTGTTAACTTTTACCAAAACACCCTCGATGACTCCTTCTGGATGCACAACAGACCTGTCCGCCAATTGAATGATAACACCTGTTTTTGTCAAAAAACCCGTGTTAAGTGATTCATAAATAGAATATGGCATTACATTTATAGAAGCCCCTAGATCACACATAGCCTTCTTAATTCCCAGATGGCCTATTTTGCATGGTATTGCAAACATGCCTCTATCCTTGCATTTTACCGGCATTTTCTGCTGTAACACTGCGGATACACTCTCACCAACATTCACCCTTTCATTACCTGTTAATTTTCGCTTGTTGGTGCAAAGCTCTTTAAGAAATTTAGCATACCACGGTATTTGCTTGATGGCGTCCAACAGCGGAATGTTGATCTCGACATTCCTAAATGTTTCGAGGATTTCCTTGTCCTCTTTACCTCTTCGACACTGGTTGAATCGTTCTGGAAATGGAGGTTGAATTTTAGGTAATGGAGGCTTCGGTCAGACCTGTTCGTCTTTTTCGGGTTTTTCCTGGGCGATTTCTTGGGCAAGATTCCTGTCAGGAATCGATTCCAATACCTTTCCGCTTCGCAACGTCACTGCATTTGCATTTTGTCTAGGGTTTGTTTCTGTTTGTGACGGCAGCTTCCCTTGAGAGGTCAATTTCTCGATCGATGTGGTCAACTCTCTGATGGATGCCTCGGTTTTTTGTTGGAAATCCTTTATCTCTTTTTGGAAATTAAGATTTTGCTGTTGAAAATCAAGAACATTAGCTGCTAACTTATTGACCATGGTTTTTAGAAAATTACCTGAACCTTGTGACTGTTGCAGAAACCGATTTTGGTATAGCTGGTTATTTCGTGGATTGGCCCTATGGCTTAAGTTAGGATGATCCCTCCACCCTGGGTTGTAGGTATTAGCGTAGGGGTCGTACTGCCTTTGTGATGGCCCAGGGAAATTTCCCACATCATCCAGATGGGCCGTGGTATCATCATACAAACTGGGACATGCATCAGTTGCATGATCAAGTGTAGCACATATTCCGCATAACCGAGCTGTCTTCGCTTTTTCTGCAATAAGAGAGTTCATCATATTAGTAAGTCTATCAAATTTATCCTCTAAGGTTAAATTACTTAGCTGGTGAACCGTTCTAGGGGGTTCAGTATTGGCTCAGAACTGCTGAGAATTTGCAGCCATCGTGGAGATCAAGTCTCTTGCTTGTTAGGGAGTCATGTTGACCAATGCTCCTCCACTAACAGTGTCTACCATATTCATCTCCATGGGCTTCAAACCTTCGTAAAAGTGTTGGAGGAGAGATTGCTCTGTTATACCATGTTGTGGCAGCTTGCACACAACTTCTTAAACCGCTCCCAATAATCGTAAAGGGACTCAACTTCTTTTTGCCTTATTCCAACGATCTCTCTTCTTAGCTTAGCTGCTCGCGACGCTGGAAAAAACCTGTTCAGAAACAAACAAGATAGATCATCCCAAGTTGTAATAGATCCAGGGGGTAAATAAAATAACCATTCCTTAGCAGAATCTGCTAGGGAGAAAGGGAAAGCACGCAATTAAATCTGATCCTCAGTTACCCCCTGAGGTTTCATGCTAAGACAAACCATATGAAATTCTTTCAGATGCTTGTAGGGATTTTCATTTTGCAACCCACGATAAGTTGGCAGTAATTGGATTAAACCTGACTTCAACTCAAAATCAGTATCCAAAGTAGGAAACGCGATGCACAATGGCAGTTGTTCTGTTGGAGCTTCGGCCAGTTGCCGAATCATTTGAGCCATTGGTTGGTGTGCTAGATTTGGGTTTTCGTTAACCCTAGCGTTAAGCACTTCTTCTGGTGAGTCAACTTCTACTTTTTCGCTTTCAACTGTTCGAGTAGGGTTTTTGTTAACCCTAGACTCAGCTTCGTCGTCGACTTCTATTTTTGGCGATGGGTTACTTTGAGTTCCAACCACCGCTGACTGATTTTTCCGTAACTTTGTCTCCTTTCGATTGGCTCTAGCAGTCTTCTCAATTTCTAAATCGAACGCAAGAGTACCTGGAGCAGATCTGGTCATCAGAAACAAAAAACAAGATTAATAAGTTGCCAGTCCCTGGCAACGGCGCCAAAATTTGATGTGGTCGTTGAAAGCACCAAAAATATCCTATCCCTAATAAATAATGAAAAATAATAGTAAAAGGGAAGTAGAGTCAAATCCTCAGGGACTGGACTTGCAAAATATCTTGTTTCGTGAAATCCTAGGCAAAATCCTGCCCAAGAAAACTTGCATGCCTAAAAAAAATAAAATAAAAAAATAACAGAATTAAATGTTTGGATTTGAAAACGAAAAATAAAATAAAAGCAAATTTAAGAATATTGAATCGAAAATTAGAGAAATTAAAAATAGAATTGAGAGAAAGGAAATTCTTATGGGAGATTCCAGCCTCCAGTTGTCTCGTTCCGCCTTGGGTTCAATCCTCGGCTTTTAGATTATCCTTCTCAAACTGAATAAGCCAGTTATAGTGGAAGAGGACGCCTACGACCACCAGCTCCAGTGACTTAGACTTACGATGTGGTGGAACCTGACTCTAGCCAGCAATCACTTCTGTGGGATCGTCTTATGCTAGATCAACGCTTCTCAATGGCGAATCCCACGCCATTTTGTCTCTTGGGCTCGCCAACCTCTAACGCAGTAAGCTAACGAACCGACTGTGCAACCTTCCCAAAACATACAAAGCGGCCGCCTTTGCATACTTTGAAAAGCTTACTTTTTTAGGGACATGGACGAAAGCGTCAGCCCTGTAGTGCGGAGAAACGATGAATACTCAACGAGGAGTCTACGGATTCTAAGCCTCATGAACCCTTTTGGGGATTTTTGACAACCTTCGACTAGATGAGTTTAGTGGCTCATGGTTGTGGTAGAAAAGAAAATAAATAAATAAAAATAAAGATTTTATTAAAAAGAAATATGAGAAGAACAAAAGCCTAAATTTTTAGGGAGAGTGTTTTCAGAAAAATATATGGGATCCCCTTTTGAGTCACTTCACCCCCTATTTATAGTGCTAGGGGAGATAGTTTAATCCTACTTAAATTCCTAAAAGATAAATACATTTAATTGAAGATAAATAAAGATAAAATAGAATCCGAAAAATAATCCTTAATAATTATCTCAATATTAATTATCCTAATATAATTAAAATAGAGTTTAATAGAATAAAATCTCTTCTTTTTGCATTTCAACCCTTGTGTCCTCCATGCTTGCAACCCTTGTGTTCTCCATGCTTGCACTTTTGGCACCAACTTTTCCTTGTGTCGCACATTGTTCCATTTTATCTATATATTCACACTTTTGTCCCTTAATTTTGCTTTTGCCTAAAATTTAGTCCCTATGAGATAAAAGATCATAAATAGCTCAAATTAGCACGATCATACTCAGAATAAATACATAATTAATATATAAAAATACGTTATTCTAGAGTGTTATCAGCCAATAACTCTTTTGCACATCATAATATAGATGGGGCGAATAAAACTTGAAAGAAAGCGACATTAATACATGAATTAAAGCCTCCATTAATTTCTTATAAGTTTATTTTTATCTCCACAATCAACATTTTTCTTCTGCGGACATGATACCTTGCTATTGCATATCACTTAAAGAAAATTGTATATTAAATTTAGCCTCCTGGCTTTGGAGATTTCTACATCCTATCTCTCTTTCTTACTTCATTGCAAGGATGTTCATGTAGACCACCTGATAGATAGTTGTATGGTTTCTTTATTCTTATTGAAACACATATCGAGTCTTTCTTGCCATCATTGTGACTTTAATAGTCATTACAAATATGGTTTGACTCTTGCAGGTTTTGAGGACATTGGCGTGTCATTCGGCCCAATTAAAGGTTATTATTGTTGTTTCAATTTGAGATCGCTCTCTTCTAGTTTTTCTTCTTCTTTTCTCGTTCTGGTTTCCTACCCTTTATATGCTTGTTGTAGTATTTTTCCTTAAGTTAATTTGGGAAATACATAGAATCTATTGAATGCAGTGCCATTAATCTTATCAACATTATATCTCATCATCTTCTTGCTTGTTTTTAGGATCTTTATGGGCCATGGATAGACAAGAGTGTATCTATCTTGTAACTCTTATTTTGGGAGATGCAATGTGCACATTTTCTATAAGTCCTACACTGTTACCTGTTTTGTTAATGAGGCCATCTTTAGGTATTGCCCCCTCTATTTATTTATTAGTCAACTTGGATGTACTTTTATGAACTTAAAAATGAACAATCACTTTTTGCTTTTTTTGTAACCTCTCTTTTCAGGTTTGATAACATCGTTCATGAAGTTGAGACTCCTCCACAGATAGCCTTGGTTGTTTGTTTCCATTTATTCACAATCTCTTGCAACAAATTTTGACATTTTAACTGTAGTGATAGTTTTATTAGCCTTGTAGCGAGCCCAAGATACCAACTGCTCCCACCCATGATTTTGAATTTTAAATACTTTATTTAAATGATTTTGATGTTTTGAAATTTAGAAAATAAAAAAATCTTCTTCTAAATTTTATTACTTAGAGATCAGCTGCTTGGGATAGGAATAAGTTAAACCCTAGGCCTGACAAACCTAGGAAGTCATCTAGTTGGAAATTAACCCTGTAAGACCCCTTACCCGAGACCGTCGCCGGAATCGAGTACGAGATGTTATCCAATATAAATGTAACACCCCTTACCCGAGACCGTCACTGGAATCGAGTACAAGATGTTATCCAATTTAACTTACCAATTCAGAGCATAAAAATTTGCTTTTAAAATTAAATTCACTGTCCACAACAAAACTGTCCTCCTGCGTGACTATCACTAATTTACTTATAACTCAAGTTAAAAACTAGAAATTTAAATCTGTTAATTTTCCCTGAAACTAGACTCATATTCCTACTTACCATAAAATTTTCAGAATTTTTGACTTAGCCAATTAGTACAGTTTATTCATTAAAGTATCCCCTGTTTCACAGCTCGACAGGTCTGACCTCTTGGCACTAAAAATAAATTCTCTCATTGCATAGATTTAATATAAGGTTATTGTTTGTTTATTTTGAAAATAGACCCACTAAGAAATCTATACATATAAATTATGACCCATAATTCTTTCTGTAAAATTTATAATGATTTTCCAAAGTCAGAACAGGGGACTTCAAAAACCATTCTTACCCTGTCTCATTAAAATTCAAATATCTCAAACTATAGAATTCCTTTTCCTACACCGTTTCTTCCATGTAAAAATAGACTTGATAAGACTTAATTCAATATATAATTCACTCTCAAATTCTATTTCGACTATTTATGGTGATTTTTCACATTCACGTCACTGCTGCTGTCAAAGAAACTGCTTCTTTGAATTAGTTACCATTTAACATACATAACACCCAAAACATGATTTTTACTAACTATTTCAATAGCGAATCTTAGCCATATCATTTGAACATGCTCAAAATGATTAAGACTCTATACATGCCATAGTTTAAACATTTTGAAAAGCACATAATACCGAGATGATTATGATAGTGCGATACGAGCTCCGACGATCCCCAATTCGTTCAAGTTCAAATCACTATAAAACAAAGGAAAGAAAGAATGGTGTAAGCTATAAATAGCTTAGTAAGTTACATGTAAACAATAATTACTCATTTAATAATTAACACTTTTAACATATAATTAATCAAAACATTTCTTAGCAATTTCAATCACTTACACATGCACAATCTTACCAATTCACTTGCATATATATTTTCACACTTAACATTTATCACATATGCTCAATTCTTTCAATTGTACCTGCATACACACTTCATTTCATATTCACTTTAACCCATCATTAATCCCGTTGAACACTCAGAATATACACAGATACGTACAGATTTAGCACATAAGTGCAACACTGATATGTAGCCGAAGCTACCACTGTTATGTAGCCGAAGCTACCACTAAAATGTAGCCGAAGCTACCACTGTTATGCAGCCGAAGCTACCACTGAAACGTAGCCGAAGCTACCACTGATCAATAACACTAAATATTGTCCACGTGCCTGCTCACACAAGCTGTCAGGTGTCTGCAACACATGCTAGATCACCCAGCATCCGGGACTCACTGTAACATTGTAACACTGATCTCTAGTGACATGTCACTTGTATCCACTACTATTCCTAAGTTCAACCGGGAATTTACACTTAACACTTTATTTTCAACACTTTAACACTTGAATAATTCATGAATAATTTTCCTTCCACATTGAATATTAATTCACATATCAAATATAATTCACAATTTATAAAAATATAACTATTATTTACACGTAACTTACCTCGGATGCAAAACGACTATTTTTGTAATTTAGTCGATAACTTTCTCTTTTCCCCGATCACTTCCACTATTTCTTCTTTCTTGATCTATATTAACACAATTTAATACATTTTATCAACATTTCATTCAAATACAATTCATACATAACATATTGGCAAATTTACATTTTTCTCCAAAACTTTTCAAAAATTTCACTTTTGTCCCTAAGCTCGTAAAAATAAAATTCATTAAATTCTTAAATTTCAAACTTCACTAAATCATATTTCATGCTCATAACAGCCCTCAATTTCACAAAATCACAACTTTATGCACACTTTACCATTTTTCACAATTTAGCTCTTTTTCAACATTTTCATTGAAATTCATCTAGTAAAACTTGTAATTAACACTTCAAACATTCATTATCTAACATCACAAATCAATTTACAATTATATCATGAATGGGTCAATTTTTAAACTTTAATTTCATTTAAATTAAATGGTAGAAACATGAAATTCAAGCATCAATAAGCATAAAAATACGAAAATAATTAAAAACGGGGCAAGAAATCACTTACAATTGAGCTTAGGAAGATCAAGAAGCCTAGCTATGGTGACATGAATTTTTTTGGCAGCAAACGTCTGATTTTGAAGAAGATGGACACTTATTTTCACTTTATTTTGTCTTTTACTCAATTTGGACAAAAATGCCCTTGACCCATTACTTAGATATTTTTCTAGAATTACCCTTTTGTGTTCATATCACTAATTTATGGTCTAATTGCCACATAAACACTTCCAATTTCATGCAATAATTCAATTAAGTCATTTAATCACTAATTAAACACACTTTGCATTTTTCTCAATTTAGTCCTAAAAATTCAATTAGGCACTAAATCATTAAAATTTTATATTCATATTTTCACACAATATTTCAATCAATCAGTAACTAATAAAAATTTATAAAATTAAATTATTTCACTTCGAATTTGTGGTTACGAAACCACTATTCCGATTAGGCCCTATTTCGGGCTATCACAATTCTCCCCCTTAGAGATTTTTGTCCCCGAAAATCTTACCAGTGAATAGGTTGGGATACTGTTTCCTCATAGCCTCCTCGGTTTCCCATGTTGCCTCTTCCATTCCATGTCGTTGCCATAACAGTTTCACTAAAGCAATTTCCTTGTTTCTCAACTGTTTTACTTCTCGTGCTAAGATTCGAATTGGCTCTTCTTCATATGTCATATCTGATCGAATTTCCACTTCAGTCGGTGAAATCACATGCGATGGGTCAGATCAATATCGCCTCAACATAGAAACATGAAACACATTATGAATTCTTTCCAATTCCGGTGGTAAAGACAATCGATAAGCCACTGGACCAATTCTTTCTATCACTTCATACGGACCAATAAATCTTGGACTTAATTTACCTTTACGGCCAAATCTCAAAATTTTCTTCCATGGAGACACTTTCAAAAATACTTTATCACCCACTTGAAACTCAATCTCTTTTCTTTTCAAATCTGCATACGACTTCTGTCGATCCGATGTAGCTTTTAAACAATCACGGATTATCTTCACTTTTTCTTCAGTTTCTTTTACCAAATCGACTCCATGTAACTGATTTTCATTAAGTTCAGTCCAATATAATGGAGTCCGACACTTTCGTCCATACAACGCTTCATAAGGTGCCATTTTTATGCTCGATTGATAACTATTATTATATGCAAATTCCACCAAAGGTAGATATCTTTCCCAATTACCTTCAAATTCCAATACACAACATCTCAACATGTCTTCGAGTATTTGAATTACTCTTTCAGACTGTCCATCGGTTTGGGGGTGAAATGCTATACTAAAATTCAATTTAGTACCCAATGCCTCTTGTAATTTCTTCCAAAACCTTGAAGTAAACTGTGGATCTCTATAAGATATAATAGACACAGGCACACCATGTAATCGGACTATCTCAGCAATATACAATTCAGCTAACTTGTCAAGTGAAAAACTCATTCGCACAGGAATGAAATGAGCCGACTTAGTCAATCGATCAACTATAACCCAAATTGAGTCTTTCTTTTTCGGTGACAATGGCAATCCGGAAACAAAATCCATAGTAATTTTATCCCACTTCCACTCGGGCACCGTAATAGGTTGAAGTAACCCTGAAGGTACTTGGTGTTCAGCTTTTACTTGTTGGCACACAAAACACTTTGTCACATACTCGGAGATATCCCGTTTCATACCCGGCCACCAATATAACTTCTTCAAATCATTGTGCATTTTTACACTACCGGGGTGAACTGCTAAACGACTATCATATGCTTCCTGCAAAATTTTCTGAACTAAATCAACATTTTTCGGAACACATATTCTATCACGAAACATTAAACATCCATCTGAATCAATCCGAAAATCAGAATTATCATCCATTGCACACTGAGTCTTTTTTCTTTGCAATTCATTATCCACTTTCTGAGCCTCACAAATTTCTTAAAGAAATAATGGTCTAGCTTTTAACTCTGCAAGCAATGATCCATCTTCAGTCAATGTTAATCTCGTATTCAAAGCTCTCAAAGCAAAGAGAGACTTTCTGCTCAAAGCATCAGTAACTATATTGGCTTTTCTCGGATGATAATCTATCACAAGTTCATAATCTTTCATCAATTCCAACCATCTTCGTTGCCGCAAATTCAGATCTTTTTGTGTCATAACATATTTCAAACTTTTATGATCTGTGAAAACACGACATTTCTCACCATATAAATAATGACGCCAAATCTTCAAAGAAAAGACAATAGCAGCCAACTCTAAATCATGGGTAGGATAATTTTGTTCATGCGGTTTCAATTGTCGAGAAGCATACGCTATTACTTTTCCTTCTTGCATCAATACACATCCGAGCCCATTTAACGACGCGTCACTATAAACAACAAATTCCTTTCCTGACTCAAGTTGCACTAACACTGGTGCCTCAGTTAAACACTTCTTTAATTTCTCAAAACTTTGTTGACACTCCTCGGTCCACTCGAACTTAACATTTTTTTGCAACAATTTTTTCATCGGTGAAGCTATCATCGAAAAACCTTCTACGAATCGACAGTAATATCCGGCTAAGCCCAGAAAACTCCTAACTTCAGATACATTTCTTGGAGGCTTCCATTCAACTATTGCTGATATCTTATTCGGATCCACTCGAATGCCATCTCCCGAGACAACATGTCCCAAAAATCCCACTTCACTGAGCCAAAATTCACTTTTACTAAATTTAGCAAACAATTTCTTTTCTCGCAGAGTCTGTAGCATAATTCTTAAATGTTCGACGTGCTCAGCTTCACTTCGAGAATAAATAAGAATATCATCTATAAACACTACCACAAATTTATCCAAATAGGGTCGAAAAATCTGATTAATCAAATCCATAAAAATAGCTGGAGCATTAGTCAGACCAAAATGCATTACAAGAAACTCATAGTGACCATACCGGGTTCTGAAAGCAGTTTTTGGCACATCTGACTCTTTAACCCTCAATTGGTAATATCCGGATCTCAAATCAATTTTGGAAATCACTGTGGCATCCTTTAACTGATCAAACAAGTCATCTATTCGGGGCAATGGATATTTATTCTTTACTGTCACTTTGTTAAGTTGACGATAATCAATACACAATCTCAATGTCCCATCCTTTTTCTTCACAAATAGCACGGGAGCACCCCACGGAGAATAACTTGGTCTTACGAATCCTTTTTCCATCAACTCTTGTAATTGCACTTTTAATTCTTTTAATTCAGTTGGTGCCATTCTGTAAGGAGCAATCGATATTAGAGCAGTACCTGGCATTACTTCAATACCAAACTCTACTTCTCTAATCGGAGGCAAACCTGACAACCCTTCTGGGAACACATCGAAATATTCACATACCACTGGCACTGATTTGATCTTTATTTCAGACACTTTTGTATTCAACACATAAGCAAGATATGCTTCACAACCATTTTTCAAACATTTCTGAGCAGACATGGCAGAAATCACAATTGGCATCACATTTGACTTATCTGTTTCAACCCGAAGAACTGTACCACTACTACACTTCAACTCAAGAATTTTCTGACTACAATCTATCTTGGCCTGATGTAATGTCAACAATCCATTCCCAAAATAGCATCAAATTCATCAAATGGCAACAACATCAAGTTGGCAGGGAAACACTGACCTTGTATCATCAAAGGACAATTTTTGCATATTTTATCAACTATCACATGCTTGCCTAGAGGATTCGACACTTTAATCACATACTCAGTCAATTCAACACACAAATTCTTATCAGACACTAAATTCATACATACATACGAGTGAGTAGAACCAGGATCAATCAATGCAAGAACATTAGTGTCGTAAAGAGAAAATATACCAGTGATCACATCAAGAGAAGATGCTTCCTCTCTAGCTCGGATGGCATAAGCTTTCGCTGGAGCTCTCGCTTCAGATCTTACAGTAGTGTCTTTTGTTACACCTCTACCACTAGTTCCAGCCCCCATATTTCTCGATGGTCTTCCTCTAATAGTCACACTGCTCGATCTCATATTCTGAAACTTTTCTATCTCTTCTCTTTCTGGACAATCTTTCACAAAATGATCTTGAGATCCACATTTAAAACATGCTCAGCTGATTAAATAACATTCCCCCAAATGTCGTTTTCCACAATGTTGACATTCCAGTCTAGTAGGTTTAACACTACCTACACTTGCCATAGAAGTCGCCTGAGCTTTAGAACCTGAATATTGTGTTCCTCGATCTCTTTGAAAATTCACACTAGAAACATCTGATCGAGTATTCATTTCTCTAGACTTCTTCGCTTGAAATTGAAATTACTTGCCTATTGATCTTTTTCTTGCATCTCTTGCTTCACTTTCCACCTTTCTTTTCTCTTTGCTCAATTCTTCAGCCTTGATAGCTCTTTCAACTAGTACCACTAACTTTTTAATTTCAAGAATTCCCACTAGCAATCGGATATCCTTGTTTAATCCATCTTCAAACCTTTTGCACAATGTAGCTTCATTAGATACACACTCTTGGGCATACTTGCTTAATTTGAAAAATTCTCGTTCATATTCGGCTACTGTCATGCGCCTTTGTTTCAATTCAAGAAACTCTTTTCTCTTTTGATTAATGAAACGCTGACTCACATACTTCTTCCGGAACTCTTCTTGAAAGAAATCCCATGTAACTTTCTCTTTAGGCACTACTGACACTAAAGTTTTCCACCAATTATAAGCTGAATCCCTCAACAATGAGATAACACATTTGAGACTTTCTTCTGGAGTACAAGATAATTCATTCAACACTCTGATGGTATTATCAAGCCAGAACTTTGCTCTTTCAGGATCATCATTTACATTAGCTCGGAACTCTTCGGCTCCATACTTTCGAATTTTGTCCACTGGAGGCTTTGACAATCTTAACACTTCAGTTTGTTGAGGAGCGATGGGAACAGCTTGAGGAATAGGAGGGAGCGGAGGAGGTTGAGCATTAGGATTAGTTCTAACAAACTCAGTGTACCAATTGTTCATCATCTGGAGAAAAGCTTCTCAAGCCTCATCTCCTTAACCCTAAGTCTCGAATCGACTTTCAACAGGCACATTACTTTGAGCATCATCAGCTGTATCTCGATTAGGATCCATTACTATAAAAAAATATTTTAAGATGTCAGGAGTCGTCACACTATCATTATTCAATTATGGCATGTATAGATAGTCTATTACACTCACTACGTTAGTCCGACAATCGACTAAACCGTAGCTCTGATACCACTAAATGTAACACCCCTTACCCGAGACTATCGCCGGAATCGAGTACGAGATGTTATCCAATATAAATGTAACACCCCTTACCCGAGACCGTCACCGGAATCGAGTACGAGATGTTATCCAATTTAACTTACCAATTCAGAGCATAAAAATTTGCTTTTAAAATTAAATTCACTGTTCACAACAAAACTGTCCACCTGCGTGACTGTCACTAATTTATTTATAACTCAAGTTACGAAACTAGAAATTTAAATCCGTAAATTTTCCCTGAAACTAGACTCATATTCCTACTTACCATAAAATTTTCAGAATTTTTGACTTATCCAATTAGTACAGTTTATTCATTAAAGTATCCCCTGTTTCATAGCTCGATAGGTCTGACCTCTTGGTACTAAAAATAAATTATCTCATTGCACAGATTTCATATAAGGTTATCGTTTGTTTCTTTTGAGAATAGACTCACTAAGAAATCTATACATATAAATTATGACCCATAATTCTTTCTGTAAAATTTATAATTATTTTTCAAAGTCAGAACAGGGGACTTCAAAAACCATTCATACCCTGTCTCACTAAAATTCAAATATCTCAAACTATAGAATTCCTTTTCCTACATCGTTTCTTCCATGTAAAAATAGACTTGATAAGATTTAATTCAATATATAATTCACTCTATAATTCCATTTATAATATTTATGGTGATTTTTCACATTCACATCACTGCTGCTGTCAAAGAAACTGCTTCTTTGAATTAGTTACCATTTAACATACATAACACCCAAAACATAATTTTTACTAACTATTTCAATAGCTAATGTTAGCCATATCATTTGAACATGCTCAAAATGATTAAGACTCTATACATGCCATAGTTTAAACATTTTGAAAAGCACATAATACTGAGATGATTATGATAGTGTGATACGAGCTCCGACGATCCCCAATTCGTTCAAGTTCAAATCACTATAAAACAAAGGAAAGAAAGAATGGTGTAAGCTATAAATAGCTTAGTAAGTTACATGTAAACAATAATTACTCATTTAATAATTAACACTTTTAACATATAACTAATCAAAACATTTCTTAGCAATTTCAATCACTTACACATGCACAATCTTACCAATTCACTTGCATATACATTTTCACACTTAACATTTATCACATATGCTCAATTCTTTCAATTGTACCTGCATACACACTTCATTTCATATTCACTTTAACCCATCATTAATCCCGTTGAACACTCGGAATATACACAGCTACGTAGAGATTTAGCACATAAGTGCAACACTGTTATGTAGCCGAAGCTACCACTGTTATGTAGCCGAAGCTACCATTGAAACGTAGCCGAAGCTACCACTGATCAATAACACTGGAAATGTCCACGGGCCTGCTCACACAAGCTGTCAGGTGTCTGCAACACATGCTAGATCACCCAGCACCCGGGACTCACTGTAACACTGTAACACTGATCTCTAGTGACATGTCTCTTGTATCCACTTCTATTCCTGAGTTCAACCGAGAATTTACACTTAACACTTTATTTTCAACACTTTAACACTTGAATAATTCATAAATAATTTTCCTTCCACATTGAATATTAATTCACATATCAAATATAATTCACAATTTATAAAAATATAACTATTATTTACACGTAACTTACCTCAGATGCAAAATGACTATTTTTGTAATTTAGTCGATAACTTTCTCTTTTCCCCGATCACTTCCACTATTTCTTCTTTCTTGATCTATATTAACACAATTTAATATATTTTATCAACATTTCATTCAAATACAATTCATACACAACATTTTGACAAATTTACATTTTTCTCCAAAACTTTTCAAAAATTTCACTTTTGTCCCTAAGCTCGTAAAAATAAAATTCACTAAATTCTTAAATTTCAAACTTCACTAAATCATATTTCATGCTCATAACAGCCCTCAATTTCACAAAATCACAACTTTATGCACACTTTACCATTTTTCACAATTTAGCTCTTTTTCAACATTTTCATTGAAATTCATCTAGTAAAACTTGTAATTAACACTTCAAACATTCATTATCTAACATCACAAATCAATTTACAATTATATCATGAATGGGTCAATTTTTGAACTTTAATTTCATTTAAATTAAATGGTAGAAACATGAAATTCAAGCATCAATAAGCATAAAAATACGAAAATAATTAAAAACGGGGCAAGAAATCACTTACAATTGAGCTTAGGAAGATCAAGAACCCTAGCTATGGTGACATGAAGTTTTTTGGCAGCAAACGTCTGATTTTGAAAAAGATGAACACTTATTTTCACTTTATTTTGTCTTTTACTCAATTTGGACAAAAATGCCCTTGACCCATTACTTAGATATTTTTCTAGAATTACCCTTTTGTGTCCATATCACTAATTTATGGTCTAATTGCCACATAAACACTTCCAATTTCATGCAATAATTCAATTAAGCCATTTAATCACTAATTAAACACATTTTGCTTTTTTCTCAATTTAGTCCTAAAAATTCAATTAGGCACTAAATCATTAAAATTTCCTATTCATATTTTCACACAATATTTCAATCAATCAGTAACTAATAAAAATTTATAAAATTAAATTATTTCACTTCGGATTTGTGGTTACGAAACCACTATTCCGATTAGGCCCTATTTCGGGCTATCACAAACCCAAAATTGGTATTGCCTATCCATGAACCTCTTACCTCATGTTGGTTTGGACTGTGAGGTCGATAAATAAGTAGTTGTTGCCAACTCTTTAGTTTAGTGGAAGATCGAGAGATCCTACTAAGTTAGCGGCTAATTGATTGAGTAGAACCTAAAATAGGATTTAGTTATGACCACTGAAGTGAGCTAATCACTCATGCTTAGATTTTATTGAATCACATATTAGTTCTCAAGCTTTTTTTATTTTATGCAAGTTTATTTCTTTTCCTATAAAAACAATTGTTTTTCACTTTACGATCATCGTACTATAATTTATTTAAATTACTAATTAGATCTATTTAAGTTTAGGTTAATATTAATTTAGTACTTTTCTCCCTTGGGTACGATCCTCGAGTACTCACCTACTTCGTTGTAAAACTATATTACAACCTGACTCATATACTTGAGGACACTGCCTCAATTCAATATATACTTTTAGCAATATTCACACTCTGGATTCTAGTACGTCCGAAGGCAGTCACTTTCCAAAGTGGCGCGTAGTTTATCTGCAAATCAGTGGTGGCTCGTCTACAATCCGGAGTGATATGTTAGACGAGTTCTGGGGAATTCATACTTGAGGTGTGTAGGGGAGTTGGGTAGGACTTTTCTGTTAATTTGAAACTTCAATGCATTGATAAGCACGTGCATATAAAATTGTGAATACAATATAGTGAAGTGAAGCGTTTTATGTGAAAAACCATTAATTTGAGGTGCTTTATGGTTGTCTTTAATCTCAGGATTGCTAATTCATGTGCCTTTTTGGTTTGTTGTTTTATTTTGGTTTTCTTGTGACTGAACTCACACTGAGCTTCATAGCTCACTGCCCTTTAGTTCCCATCCTTATAGATAACCCACCAGGTTAGGATGCGACATATGGAGGGCTCGAAAAAGTTTTAATGTTATGAAAGTATTGTTATGCTTATTTTAAAATTTAGGTTATTTCGGAACTGTACTGTATTATTTATTTTCTGGCATTAAATTCATGTTTAGGTTTTGGTTTTATATTGCAAGCATGACATATAAATTGTTGTTTTTAAGATGATGAAATAAGGATTTCAATTAAATATGCATGAAATATAGATGTTAGTAAAACTCAGGCAAAGCCATTTTTTTGCTGAAAGGTCATAATTAAATTTTGTCTAATAACTAGAATGTAACTATGTTTCCAATAGTTATCACCTTTTACAAGAAAAATATTAGTTTAATTGTATTTTATATACCCATGATTTGTTTTCTAAAAATAGACAGAGTCTTTGTAAAGATAAAAAAATGTTTTAATGTGACTGTTTAAAATCTTCGATTGCACTAGGCCATCACGGTGGCCGATGTAATCTCCTGAACTTGGGCCTGCCGTCTAGGCCAATTTGGGGAGGTTACAATTTCAATGCCATAAAGTACTAAAACCATATTTTCAATCATCTCCAGCATAGATTATTTCATGTTGATTTGAGTTGAATTAAAATATTTAATTTGATAAATTTGCCATATTTAAAGAAAAAAAAGTGATTTTACTTCAAACAAAAAGAAGAGATAACTTGTTACCAACTAAATTGATGAACAAGAACTTGATATGATATATATGTGAATACAATAAAAATACATTAGTTGCGCTACAGTTGTGTATAATATCCTTTTTATTTAGTTATATTGTGTTTGCACAAAATTAGTAAAGATAAAATACTATGCAACAAATATGTTCAATTCTAATTCTAATTCTAATTCCAATTCCAATTTGGGTTTGAACTTGATTTGGAAAACAAAAATTGAGCATGATGTCAAGTATGAGAATCCAACTCAAGTCTTATCAAATAAACAAGTCTAATTAAATTTTGCAAAGCTAATTAAAAAAGTTTAATCTTTATCTTGTATCAAGTTTATATTTTAAAAGTGAAACTCAATGAAGTTATATTGGAGCATTCAATTCTCTAGGTTTCTATGGAGATTGAGATTGAATTTCTTGGCTCAATTCAACCCCTTTAAATATCTTTAAATTTTTCATTTTGATACAATAGTTAATATTATTTCCAAACCCATATAAGTGGTTGTGTAGGAAGTTTTTCTGATTTACTTTCCTTTTAGACATAGTTTCATAAGGAAAAAAAATAAAAACGTAATAATCTCAAAGAATCCAAAGAAATTAGTATTCCTTCATGCAACACAAAATAAGATACTATATATATTAAATCCATAAGCTATAAATTTCCACCAACATGGTTAATTAGATATAAAGAGATGGCAAAGTTTTCATTCAATTTGTTTATTTTTGCTGTCATATTAATCTTTGCAACTCGTTAGTTTCTTCCTATGCAGCTCTTTTCTTTCCTTTGGTATGAATATTATGTTTTTGTTTAATTTAACACAAGGGAATTTTTGTTGCAGACTCAGAGATGATGGCGGAGGCAAGAGGACCTATTATTTCGTGTAGATGAAGCAAAACCGAAGACTGTCGGGGCATTTCCGCCGTGTGACCTAACTATAGCTGCATTAATAACCTTTGTACTTGCCTTTCAAACGCACCTCCATTTCCATAGTCCTAGAATCTACACACTCCAACAGTTGAATGAAATGGTGGGATTTTTTTGTGTAATTTGAAATAAATTATCATGCAATGGATCTAATAAGAAAAAATATTGTAATTATTTTTATTTTTATTTTCTTTTTACCCATCTCTGCCCCTCCCCCCTTTCTAGTAGCGAAAAGTATGTTACATTTCAAATATATAAAAAGAGTTACAATCTTGTTTTAAAACTAAAAGAAATAATAGTAAGAAGAAAAGATAGGAGAAAAATTAGGACACAAAATGAGATGATAATTCTTCTTTCTACTTGTATCTCATAAGCTTGTATATGGCTTCCATCTATAGGGCTTCAACAATTATAGGCTAAAAATAATATAAATAGGAATATCAAAAATAGCAATAAATTGAATGGGTATTTCATGAGCTGCAAATTCCACCGTATTCTTTTGGTTGGGACACTGTGCTAATTTATTAACAACACCCTGCACTAGATGTGTATCAAATGGAAACGTGCTCTGTTAAAACTTTATTAGAAAAAATTGCATAAGCACCTGTTATAAGCTAAAACATTAAAAACATTTTCTAAGAAAACTTAGCTGGACAATACCTTAGGTAAAGGAAAGAGTAAACATGTTTTAGACTCCCCCTAATTTTAAAAATATTTAAACATGGTACAAATTTTGAAACAAATTTTTGTTGCTAAATACTTCGTCAAAGAGAATCATACTATGAAGACATGCCTTTTTAATTACAATGATAACCATTGAGTTTCATTGTATACTCTAGGTTCATTTGCCAATAACTCTTTTGCACATCATAATATAGGTTGAAACGAATAAAACTTTAAATAAAGCGACATTAATACACGCATGAAAGCCTCCATTCATTTCTTATAAGTTTATTTTTATATCCACAATCAACATTTTTCTTCTGCGGACATGATACCTTGCTATTGCATATGATTTAAGGAAAACTGTATATTAAATTTAGCCTCCTGGCTTTGGAGATTTCTACATCCTATCTCTCTTTCTTACCCCGTTGCAAGGATGTTCATGTAGACCACCTAATAGATAGTTGTATGGTTTCTTTATTCTTATTGAAACACATATCGAGTCTTTCTTGACATCATTGTGACTTTAATAGTCATTACCAATATGGTTTGAATCTTGCAGGTTTTGAGTACATTGGAGTGTCATTCGGCCCAATTAAAGGCTATTATTATTGTTTCAATTTGAGACCGCTCTCTTCTAGTTTTTCTTCTTCTTTTCTCGTTTTGGTTTCCTACCCTTTATATGCTTGTTGTAGTATTTTTCCTTAAGCTAATTTTGGAAATACATAGAATCTATTGAATGGAGTGCCATTAATCTTATCAACATTATATCTCATCATCTTCTTGCTTGTTTTTAGGATCTTTATGGCCATGGTTAGACAAGAGTGTATCTATCTTGTAACACTTATTTTGGGAGATGCAATGTGCACATTTTCTAAAAGTCCTACACTTTTACCTGTTGTGTCAATGAGGCCATCTTTAGGTATTTCCCCCTCTATTTATTTCATTAGTCAAATTGGATGTACTTTTATGAACTTAAAATCAAACAATCACTTTTTGCTTTTTTGTGACCTCTCTTTTCAGGTCTGATAACATCGATCATGAAGTTGAGCTCCTCCGTGGATAGCCTTGGTTATTTGTTTCCATTTATTCACAATCTCTTGCAACAAAATTTGACATTTTAACTGTAGTGATAGTTTTATTAGCCTTGTAGTGAGCCCAAGATACCAACTGCTCCCACCCATGATTTTGAATTTTAAATACTTTATTTAAATGATTTTGATGTTTAGAAATTTAAAAAATAAACTAATTTTCTTCTAAAGTTTATTACTTAGCGATCCGCTGCTTGGGATAGGAAGAACTTAAACCCTGGGCCTGACAAACCTAGGAAGTCATCTAGGTGAGAATTAACCCAAAATTGGTATTGCCTATCCATGAGCCTCTTACCTCAAGTTGGTCTGGACTGTGAGGTCGAAAGATAAGTAGTTGTTTCCAACTCATTAGTTTAGTGGAAGATCGAGAGATCCTACTAGGTTAGCGGCTAATTGATTGAGTAGAACCAAAAATAGGATTTAGTTATGACCACTGAAGCGAGCTAATCACTCATGCTTAGATTTTATTGAATCACATATTAATTCTCCATCTTTTTTATTTTATGCAAGTTTATTTCTTTTCTTATAAAAACAACTATTTTTCACTTTATGATCATTGTACTATAATTTATTTAACTTACTAATTAGATCTATTTGCGTTTAGGTTAATATTAATTTAATACTTGTCTCCCTTGGGTACGATCCTCTAGTACGCACCTACTTCGTTGTAAAACTATATTGCAACCTGACTCGTATACTTGAGGACACCGCCTCAATTCAATATATACTTTTAGCAATATTCACACTCTGGATTCTAGTACGTCCGAAGGCAATCACTTTCCAAAGTGGCGTGGAGTTTATCTGCAAATTAGTGGTGGCTCGTCTACAATCCGGAGTGATATGTTAGACGAGTTCTGGGGAATTCATACGTGATGTGTGTAGCGGAGTTGGGTAGGACTTTTCTGTTAATTTGAAACTTTAATGCATTGATAAGCATGTGCATATAAAATTGTGAATACCAATATAGTGAAGTGAAGTGTTTTATTTGAAAAACCGTTAATCTGAGGTGCTTTGTGGTTGTCTTTAATATCAGGATTGCTAATTTATGTGCCTTATTGGTTTGCAGTTTTATTTTGATTTTCTTGTGACTGAACTCACACTGAGCTTTATAGCTCACTGCCCTTGAGTTCCCATTCTTATAGATAACCCACCAGGTTAGGATGCGACATATGGAGGGCCCGAAAAAGTTTTAAAGTTATGAAAGTATTGTTATGCTAATTTTAAAATTTCTGTTATTTCGGAACTGTACTGTATTATTTATATTCTGGCATTGGATTCTTATTTAGGTTTTGGTTTTATATTGCAAGTATGACATATAAATTGTTGTTTTTAAGATGATGAAATATGGATTTCAATTAAATATGCATCAAATATAGATGTTAGTAAAACTCAGGAAAAGCAATTTTTCCGCTGAAAGGTCATAATTAAATTTTGTCTAATAACTACAATGTAACTATGTTTCCAATAGTTATCACCTTTTACAAGAAAAATATTAGTTTAATTGTATTTCATATACCCATGATTTGTTTTCTAAAAATGGACAGAGTCTTTGTAAAGATAAAAAAATGTTTTAATGTGACTATTTAAAATCTTCGATTGCACTAGGCCATCACGGTGGCCGATGTAATCTCCCGAACTCGGGCCTACCGTCTAGGCCAATTTGGGGAGGTTACAATTTCAACGCCATAAAGTACTAAAACCATATTTTCAATCATCTTTAGCATAGATTATTTCATGCTGATTTGAGTTGAATTAAAATATTTAATTTGAACTTATAAATTTGCCATATTTAAGGGGAAAAAAAGTGGTTTTTACTTCAAACAAAAAGAAGAGAAAAATTGTTACCAACTAAATTGATGAGCAAGAACTTGACATGATATATACGTGAATACAATAAAAATACATTAATTGCGCTACAATTGTATAAAATATCCTTTTTATTTATTTATATTATGTTTGTACAAAATTAGTAAAGATAAAATACTATGCATCAAATATGTTCAATTCTAGTTCTAATTCTAATTCCAATTACAATTTGAGTTTGAACTTGATTTGGAACACAAAAATTGAGCATGATGTCAAGTATGGGAATCCAACTCAAGTCTTATCAAATAAACAAGCCTAATTAAATTTAGTAAAGCTAATTGAAGCAGTTTAATCTTTATCTCGTATCAAGTTTATATTTTAAAAGTTAAACTCAATGAAGTTATATTGGAGCATTCAATTCTCTAGGTTTCTATGGAGATTGAGATTGAATTTCTTGGCTCAGTTCAACCCCATTAAATAACTTTAAATTTTTTATTTTGATACAATAGTTTATATTATTTCCAAACTCATATAACTGGTTGTGTAGGAAGGGGTCAGGTTTTTTGTCTGCTTTCTCTCACTACTATCTCCAAAATTTTAATGCTTTTAGTATTTTAATATTTGAAAATTATTAAAAAAAATTTGTCTAGCAAGAAAAATATAATTTAATCTTTTCTTCTCCTAGACCACAAATAAAAAAAATTGGAACATGTTTCCCATTTGTTTCTAAACGGTTGGACTAATAATCAACTTATTGGCATCATGCATTCCAGATTTGGTAACATTAATTTCCATGACTATACTTAGAACAAAATAATGATAATTAGTAAACAAAATCCCCATAAATCTTCTCAAGGATGTTTTGCTGGTTTACTTTCCTTTTAGACATAGTTTCATAAGGAAAAAATAAAAACGTAATAATCTCAAAGAATCCAAAGAAATTAGTATTCCTCCATGCAACACAAAATAAGATACTATATATATATTAAATCCATAAGCTATAAATTTTCACCAACATAGTTAATTAGATATAAAGAGATGGCAAAGTTTTCATTCAATTTGTTTATATTTGCTGTCATCTTAATCTTTGCAACTCGTTAGTTTCTTCCTATGCAGCTCTTTTCTTTCCTTTGGTTTGAATATTATGTTTTTGTTTAATTTAACACAAGGGAATTTTTGTTGCAGACTCAGAGATGATGGCGGAGGCAAGAGGACCTGTTATTTCGTGTAGATGCAGCAAAACCGAAGACTGTCAGGGTATTTGCGCCGTGTGCCCCAACTATAGCTGCATTAATAACCTTTGTACTTGCCTTTCAAACGCACCTCCATTTCCATAGTCTGAGAATCTACACACTCCAACAGTTGAATGAAATGGTGGGATTTTTTTTGTGTAATTTGAAATAAATTATCATGCAATGGATCTAATATGAAAAAATATTGAAATTATTGTAATTTTAATTTTCTTTTTACCCTTCTCTGCCCCTCCCCTCCCCCTTTCTAGTAGCGAAAAGTATGTTACAATTCAAATATATAAAAAGAGTTACAATCTTGTTTTAAAACTAAAAGAAATAATAGTAAGAACAAAAGATAGGAGAAAAATTAAGACACAAAATGAGATGATAATTCTTCTTTCTACTTGTATCTCATAAGCTTGTATATGGCTTCAATCTATAGGGCTTCAACAATGATAGGCTAAAAATAATATAAATAGGAATATCAAAACTCGCAATAAATTGAATGGGTATTTCATAAGTTGCAAGTTCTACCGTATTCTTTTGGTGGGGACACTTTGTTAATTTATTAACAACACTGTGTACTAGATGTGTATCAAATGGAAACGTGCTCTGTTAAAACTTTATTAGAAAAAATTGCATAAGCACCTATTATAAGCTAAAACATTAAAAACGTTTTCTAGGAAAACTTAGCTAGACAATACCTTGGGTAAAGGAAAGAGTAAACATGTTTTAGACTCCCCCTAATTTTAAAAATATTGAAACATGGTACAAATTTTGAAACAATTTTTTGTTGCTAAATACTTCGTCAAAGAGAATCATACTATGAAGACATGCCTTTTTAATTACAATGATAACCATTGAGTTTCATTGTATACTCTAGGTTCATTTGCCAATAACTCTTTTGCACATCATAATATAGGTGGGAACGAATAAAACTTTTAATAAAGCGACATTAATACACGCATGAAAGCCTCCATTCATTTCTTATAAGTTTATTTTTATATCCACAATCAACATTTTTCTTATGCGGACATGATACCTTGCTATTGCATATGACTTAAGGAAAACTGTATATTAAACTTAGCCTCCTGGCTTTGGAGATTTCTGCATCCTATCTCTCTTTCTTACTCTTTTGCAAGGATGTTCATGTAGGCCACCTGATAGATAGTTGTATGGTTTCTTTATTCTTATTGAAACACATATCGGGTCTTTCTTGACATCACTGTGACTTTAATAGTCATTACCAATATGGTTTGACTCTTGCAGGTTTTGAGTACATTGGCGTGTCATTCGGCCCAATTAAAGGCTATTATTGTTGTTTCAATTTGAAATCGCTCTCTTCTAGTTTTCCTTCTTCTTTTCTCATTTTGGTTTCCTGCCCTTTATATGCTTGTTGTAGTATTTTTCCTTAAGTTAATTTTGGAAATACATAGAATCTATTGAATGGAGTGCCATTAATCTTATCAACATTATATCTCATCATCTTCTTGCTTGTTTTTAGGATCTTCATGGCCATGGTTAGACAAGAGTTTATCTATCTTGTAACACTTATTTTGGGACATGCAATGTGCACATTTTATATAAGTCCTACACTTTTACATGTTGTGTCAATGAGGCCATCTTTAGGTATTTCCCCCTCTATTTATTTCATTAGTCAAATTTGATGTACTTTTATGAACTTAAATCAGACAATCACTTTTTGCCTTTTTGTAACCTCTCTTTTCAGGTCTGATAACATCGATCATGAAGTTGAGCTCCTCCGTGGATAGCCTTGGTTGTTTGTTTCCATTTATTCACAATCTCTTGCAACAAAATTTGACATTTTAATTGTAGTGATAGTTTTATTAGCCTTGTAGCGAGCCCAAGATACCAACTGCTCCCACCCATGATTTTGAATTTTAAATACTTTATTTAAATGATTTTGATGTTTAGAAATTTAAAAAATAAACTAATTTTCTTCAAAATTTTATTACTTAGCGATCCGCTGCTTGGGATACGAAGAACTTAAATCCTAGGCCTGACAAACCTAGGAAGTCATCTAGGTTATGATTGAGTAGAACCAAAAATAGGATTTAGTTATGACCACTGAAGAGAGCTAATCACTCATGCTTAGATTTTATTGAATCACATATTCGTTCATCTTTTTTATTTTATGCAAGCTTATTTCTTTTCTCATAAAAACAACTATTTTTCACTTTATGATCATCGTACTATAATTTATTTAAGTTACTAATTAGATCTATTTGCGTTCAGGTTAATATTAATTGAGTACTTGTCTCCCTTGGGTACGATCCTCGAGTACTCACCTACTTCGTTGTAAAACTATATTACAACCTGACTCGTATACTTGAGGACACCACCTCAATTCAATATATACTTTTAGCAATATTCACACTCTGGATTCTAGTACGTCCGAAGGCGGTCACTTTCCAAAGTGGCGCGTAGTTTATCTGCAAATCAGTGGTGGCTCGTCTACAATCCGGAGTGATATGTTAGACGAGTTCTGGGGAATTCATACATGAGGTGTGTAGCGGAGTTGGGTAGGACTTTTCTGTTAATTTGAAACTTCAATGCATTCATAAGCACGTGCATATAAAATTGTGAATACCAATATAGTGAAGTGAAGCGTTTTATGTGAAAAACCATTAATCTGAGGTGCTTTGTGGTTGTCTTTAATCTCAGGATTGCTAATTCATGTGCCTTATTGATTTGTTGTTTTATTTTGATTTTCTTGTGACTGAACTCACTTTGAGCCTCATAGCTCACTGCCCTTTAGTTCCCATCCTTATAGATAACCCACCAGGTTGGGATGCGACATATGGAGGGCTCGAAAAAGTTTTAATGTTATGAAAATATTGTTATGCTTGTTTTAAAATATATGTTATTTCGGAACTGTATTGTATTATTTATTTTCTGGCATTGGATTCATATTTAGGTTTTGGTTTTATATTGCAAGCATGACATATAAATTGTTGTTTTTAAGATCATGAAATATGGATTTAAATTAAATATGCATGAAATATAGATGTTAGTAAAACTCAGGAAAAGCCATTTTTCCACTGAAAGGTCATAATTAAATTTTTTCTAATAACTACAATGTAACTATGTTTCGAATAGTTATCACCTTTTACAAGAAAAATATTAGTTTAATTGTATTTTATATAGCCATCATTTGTTTTCTAAAAATAAACACAGTCTTTGTAAGGATAAAGAAATGTTTTAATGTGACTATTTAAAATCTTCGTTTGCACTAGGCCATCACGGTGGCCGATGTAATCTCCCGAACTCGGGCCTACTGTCTAGGCCAATTTGGGGAGGTTACAATTTCAACGCCATAAAGTACTAAAACCATATTTTCAATCATCTTCAGCATAGATTATTTCATGTTGATTTGAGTTGAATTAAAATATTTAATTTGAACTTATAAATTTGCCATATTTAAGGGGAAAAAAAGTGGTTTTACTTCAAACAAAAAGAAGAGATAAATTGTTACCAACTAAATTGATGAACAAGAACTTGATATGATATATACGTGAATACAATAAAAATACATTAATTGCGCTACAATTGTGTAAAATATCCTTTTTATTTAGTTATATTATGTTTGTACAAAATTAGTAAAGATAAAATACTATGCATCAAATATGTTCAATTCTAATTCTAATTCCAATTCCAATTCCAATTTGAGTTTGAACTTGATTTGGAACACAAAAATTGAGCATGATGTCAAGTATGGGAATCCAACTCAAGTTTTATCAAATAAACAAGCCTAATTAAATTTAGTAAAGCTAATTGAAGTAGTTTAATCTTTATCTCGTATCAAGTTTATATTTTAAAAGTTAAACTCAATGAAGTTTTATTGGAGCATTCAATTCTCTAGGTTTCTATGGAGATTGAGATTGAATTTCTTGGCTCAGTTCAACCTCATTAAATAACTTTAAATTTTTTATTTTGATACAATAGTTAATATTATTTCCAAACTCATATAATTGGTTGTGTTGGAAGGGGTCAGGTTTTTTTTTTCTGCTTTCTCTCACCACTATCTCCAAAATTTTAATGCTTTTAGTATTTTAATATTTGAAAATTATTAAAAAAAAATTTGTCTAGCAAGAAAAATGTAATTTAATCTTTTCTTCTCCTAGACCACAAATAAAAAAAATTGGAACATGTTTCCCATTTGTTTCTGAACGGTTGGACTAATAATCAACTTATTAGCATCATGCATTCCAGATTTGGTAACATTAATTTCCATGACTACACTTAGAACAAAATAATGATAATCAGTAAACAAAATCCCCATAAATCTTCTCAAGGATGTTTTGCTGGTTTACTTTCCTTTTAGACATAGTTTCATAAGGAAAAAAATAAAAACGTAATAATCTCAAAGAATCCAGAGAAATTAGTATTCCTCCATGCAACACAAAATAAGATACTATATATATTAAATCCTTAAGCTATAAATTTCCGCCAACATAGTTAATTAGATATAAAGAGATGGCAAAGTTTTCATTCAATTTGTTTATATTTGCTGTCATCTTAATCTTTGCAACTCATTAGTTTCTCCCTATGCAGCTCTTTTCTTTCCTTTGCTATGAATATTATGTTTTTGTTTAATTTAACACAAGGGAATTTTTTTTGCAGACTCAGAGATGATGGCAGAGGCAAGAGGACCTGTTATTTCGTGTAGATGCAGCAAAACCGAAGACTGTCAGGGTATTTGCGCCGTGTGCCCCAACTATAGCTGCATTAATAACCTTTGTACTTGCCTTTCAAACGCACCTCCATTTCCATAGTCTGAGAATCTACACACTCCAACAGTTGAATGAAATGGTGGGATTTTTTTGTGTAATTTGAAATAAATTATCATGCAATGGATCTAATAAGAAAAATATTTTAATTATTGTAATTTTAATTTTCTTTTTACCCTTCTCTGCCCCTCCCCCCCTTTCTTGTAGCGAAAAGTATGTTACATTTCAAATATATAAAATGAGTTACAATCTTGTTTTAAAACTAAAAGAAATAACAGAAATAACAGTAAGAACAAAAGATAGGAGAAAAATTAAGACACAAAATGAGATGATAATTCTTCTTTCTACTTGTATCTCATAAGCTTGTATATGGCTTAAATCTATAGGGCTTCAACAATGATAGGCTAAAAATAATATAAATAGGAATATCAAAACTCGCAATAAATTGAATGGGTATTTCATAAGTTACAAGTTCCACCGTATTCTTTTGGTGGGGACACTTTGTTAATTTATTAACAACACTATGTACTAGATGTGTATCAAATGGAAACGTGCTCTGTTAAAACTTTATTAGAAAAAATTGTATAAGCACCTATTATAAGCTAAAACATTAAAAACATTTTCTAGGAAAACTTAGCTGGACAATACCTTGGGTAAAGGAAAGAGTAAACATGTTTTAGACTCCCCCTAATTTTAAAAATATTGAAACATGGTACAAATTTTGAAACAATTTTTTGTTGCTAAATACTTCGTCAAGAGAATCATACTATGAAGACATGCCTTTTTAATTACAATGATAACCATTGAGTTTCATTGTATACTCTAGGTTCATTTGCCAATAACTCCTTTCCATAACATAATATAGGTGGGGAGAAATAAAACTTTAAATAAAGCGACATTAATACATGCATTAAAGCCTTCATTAGTTTCTTATAAGTTTATTTTTATATCCACAATCAACATTTTTCTTATGCGGACATGATACCTTGTTATTGCATATGACTTAAGGAAAACTGTATATTAAACTTAGCCTCCTGGCATTGGAGATTTCTACATCCTATCTCTCTTTCTTACTCCTTTGCAAGGATGTTCATGTAGGCCACCTGATAGATAGTTGTATGGTTTCTTTATTCTTATTGAAACACATATCGGGCCTTTCTTTACATCACTATGACTTTAATAGTCATTACCAATATGGTTTGACTCTTGCAGGTTTTGAGTACATTGGCGTGTCATTCAGCCCAATTAAAGGCTATTATTGTTGTTTCAATTTGAAATCGCTCTCTTCTAGTTTTTCTTCTTCTTTTCTCATTTTGGTTTCCTACCCTTTATATGCTTGTTGTAGTATTTTTCCTTAAGTTAATTTTTGAAATACATAGAATCTATTGAATCGAGTGCCATTAATCTTATCAACATTATATCTCATCATCTTCTTGCTTGTTTTTAGGATCTTCATGGCCATGGTTAGACAAGAGTTTATCTATCTTGTAACACTTATTTTGGGACATGCAATGTGCACATTTTCTATAAGTCCTACACTTTTACCTGTTGTGTCAATGAGGCCATCTATAGGTATTTCCCCTCTATTTATTTCATTAGTCAAATTGGATGTACTTTTATGAACTTAAATCAAACAATCACTTTTTGCCTTTTTGTAACCTCTCTTTTCAGGTCTGATAACATCGATCATTAAGTTGAGCTCCTCTGTGGATAGCCTTGGTTGTTTGTTTCCATTTATTCACAATCTCTTGCAACAAATTTTGACATTTTAACTGTAGTGATAGTTTTATTAACATTGTAGCGAGCCCAAGATACCAACTGCTCCCACCCATGATTTTGAATTTTAAATATTTTATTGAAATGATTTTGATGTTTAGAAATTTAAAAAATAAACTAATTTTCTTCTAAATTTTATTACTTAGCGATCCGCTGCTTGGGATAGGAAGAACTTAAACCCTAGGCCTGACAAACCTAGGAAGTCATCTAGGTGAGAATTAACCCAAAATTTGTATTGCCTATCCATGAACCTCTTACCTCAAGTTGGTCTGGACTGTGAGGTCGAAAGATAAGTAGTTGTTGCCAACTCATTAGTTTAGTGGAAGATCGAGAGATCCTACTAGGTTAGCGGCTAATTGATTGAGTAGAACCAAAAATAGGATTTAGTTATGACCACTGAAGCGAGCTAATCACTCATGCTTAGATTTTATTGAATCACATATTAGTTCTCCATCTTTTTTATTTTATGCAAGCTTATTTCTTTTCTTATAAAAACAACTATTTTTCACTTTATGATCACCGTCCTATAATTTATTTAACTTACTAATTAGATCTATTTGCGTTTAGGTTAATATTAATTTAATACTTGTCTCCCTTGGGTACGATCCTACTTCTTTGTAACACTATATTACAACCTGACTCGTATACTTGAGGACACCGCCTCAATTCAATATATACTTTTAGCAATATTCACACCCTGGATTCTAGTACGTCCGAAGGCGGTCACTTTCCAAAGTGGCGCGTAGTTTATCTGCAAATCAGTGGTGGCTCGTCTACAATTCGGAGTGATATGTTAGACGAGTTCTGGGGAATTCATAAGTGAGATGTGTAGCGGAGTTGGGTAGGACTTTTCTGTTAATTTGAAACTTCAATGCATTCATAAGCACGTGCATATAAAATTGTGAATACCAATATAGTGAAGTGAGGCGTTTTATGTGAAAAACCGTTAATCTGAGGTGCTTTGTGGTTGTCTTTAATCTCAGGATTGCTAATTCATGTGCCTTATTGGTTTGTTGTTTTATTTTGATTTTCTTGTGACTGAACTCACATTGAGCTTCATAGCTCACTGCCCTTTAGTTCCCATCCTTATAGATAACCCACCAGGTTGGGATGCGACATATGGAGGGCTCGAAAAAGTTTTAATGTTATAAAAGTATTGTTATGCTTATTTTAAAATTTATGTTATTTCGGAACTGTACTGTATTATTTATTTTCTGGCATTGGATTCATATTTAGGTTTTGGTTTTATATTGCAAGCATGACATATAAATTGTTGTTTTTAAGATGATGAAATATGGATTTCAATTAAATATGCATGAAATATAGATGTTAGTAAAACTCATGAAAAGCCATTTTTCCGCTGAAAGGTCATAATTAAATTTTGTCTAATAACTACAATGTAACTATGTTTCCAATAGTTATCACCTTTTACAAGAAAAATATTAGTTTAATTGTATTTTATATACCCATGATTTGTTTCTAAAATAGACACAGTCTTTGTAAGGATAAAAATATATTTTAATGTGACTATTTAAAATCTTCGATTGCACTAGGCCATCACGGTGGCCGATGTAATCTCCCGAACTCGGGCCTACTGTCTAGGCCAATTTGGGGAGGTTGCAATTTCAATGCCATAAAGTACTAAAACCATATTTTCAATCATCTTCAGCATAGATTATTTCATGTTGGTATGAGTTGAATTAAAATATTTAATTTGAACTTATAAATTTGTCATATTTAAGGGGAAAAAAAGTGGTTTTACTTCAAACAAAAAGAAGAGATAAATTGTTACCAACTAAATTGATGAACAAGAATTTGATATGATATATATGTGAATACAATAAAATACATTAATTGCGCTACAATTGTGTATAATATCCTTTTCATTTAGTTATATTGTGTTTGTACAAAATTTGTAAAGATAAAATACTATGCATCAAATATGTTCAATTCTAATTCTAATTCTAATTCCAGTTCCAATTTGAGTTTGAACTTGATTTGGAACACAAAAATTGAGCATGATGCCAAGTATGAGAATCCAACACAAGTCTTATCAAATAAAAAAGCCTAAATAAATCTAGTAAAGCTAATTGAAGCAGTTTAATCTTTATCTCGTATCAAGTTTATATTTTAAAAGTTAAACTCAATGAAGTTATATTGGAGCATTCAATTCTCTAGGTTTCTATGGAGATTGAGATTGAATTTCTTGGCTCAGTTCAACCCCATTAAATAACTTTAAATTTTTTATTTTGATACAATAGTTAATATTGTTTCCAAACTCATATAACTGGTTGTGTAGGAAGGGGTCAGGTTTTTTTGTGTGCTTTCTCTCACTACTATCTCCAAAATTTTAATGCTTTTAGTATTTTAATATTTTAAAATTATTAAAAATTTGTCTAGCAAGAAAAATATAATTTAATCTTTTCTTCTCCTAGACCACAAATAAAAAAATTGGAACATATTTCCCATTTGTTTCTAAACGGTTGGACTAATAATAAACTTATTGGCATCATGCATTCCAGATTTGGTAACATTAATTTCCATGACTACACTTAGAACAAAATTATGATAATTAGTAAACAAAATCCCCATCAATCTTCTCAAGGATGTTTTGCTGATATACTTTCCTTTTAGACATAGTTTCATAAGGAAAAAAATAAAAACGTAATAATCTCAAAGAATCCAAAGAAATTAGTATTCCTCCATGCAACACAAAATAAGATACTATATATATTAAATCCATAAGCTATAAATTTCCACCAACATAGTTAATTAGATATAAAGAGATGGCAAAGTTTTCATTCAATTTGTTTATATTTGCTGTCATCTTAATCTTTGCAACTCGTTAGTTTCTTCCAATGCAGCTCTTTTCTTTCCTTTGGTATAAATATTATGTTTTTGTTTAATTTAACACAAGGGAATTTTTGTTGCAGGCTCAGAGATGATGGCGGAGGCAAGAGGACCTGTTATTTCGTGTAGATGCAGCAAAACCGAAGACTGTCAGGGTATTTGCGCCGCGTGCCCCAACTATAGCTGCATTAATAACCTTTGTACTTGCCTTTCAAACGCACCTCCATTTCCATAGTCTGAGAATCTACACACTCCAACAGTTGAATGAAATGGTGGGATTTTTTTGTGTAATTTGAAATAAATTATCATGCAATGGATCTAATAAGAAAAAATATTTTAATTATTGTAATTTTAATTTTCTTTTTACCCTTCCCTGCCCCTCCCCCCCTTTCTTGTAGCGAAAAGTTGTTACATTTCAAATATATAAAATGAGTTACAATCTTGTTTTAAAACTAAAAGAAATAACAGAAATAACAGTAAGAACAAATGATAGGAGAAAAATTAAGACACAAAATGAGATGATAATTCTTCTTTCTACTTGTATCTCATAAGCTTGTATATGGCTTCAATCTATAGGGCTTCAACAATGATAGGCTAAAAATAATATAAATAGTAATATCAAAACTCGCAATAAATTGAATGGGTATTTCATAAGTTACAAGTTCCACCGTATTCTTTTGGTGGGGACACTTTGTTAATTTATTAACAACACTATGTACTAGATGTGTATCAAATGGAAACGTGCTCTGTTAAAACTTTATTAGAAAAAATTGTATAAGCACCTATTATAAGCTAAAACATTAAAAACATTTTCTAGGAAAACTTAGCTGGACAATACCTTGGGTAAAGGAAAGAGTAAACATGTTTTAGACTCCCCCTAATTTTAAAAATATTGAAACATGGTACAAATTTTGAAACAATTTTTTGTTGCTAAATACTTCGTCAAAGAGAATCATACTATGAAGACATGTCTTTTTAATTACAATGATAACCATTGAGTTTCATTGTATACTCTAGGTTCATTTCCCAATAACTCTTTTCCAGAACATAATATAGGTAGGGAAAAATAAAACTTTAAATAAAGCGACATTAATACATGCATTAAAGCCTTCATTAGTTTCTTATAAGTTTATTTTTATATCCACAATCAACATTTTTCTTATGCGGACATGATACCTTGCTATTGCATATGACTTAAGGAAAACTGTATATTAAACTTAGCCTCCTGGCATTGGAGATTTCTACATCCTATCTCTCTTTCTTACTCCTTTGCAAGGATGTTCATGTAGGCCACCTGATAGATAGTTGTATGGTTTCTTTATTCTTATTGAAACACATATCGGGCCTTTCTTTACATCACTATGCCTTTAATAGTCATTACCAATATGGTTTGACTCTTGCAGGTTTTGAGTACATTGGCGTGTCATTCAGCCCAATTAAAGGCTATTATTGTTGTTTCAATTTGAAATCGCTCTCTTCTAGTTTTTCTTCTTCTTTTCTCATTTTGGTTTCCTACCCTTTATATGCTTGTTGTAGTATTTTTCCTTAAGTTAATTTTGGAAATACATAGAATCTATTGAATGGAGTGCCATTAATCTTATCAACATTATATCTCATCATCTTCTTGCTTGTTTTTAGGATCTTCATGGCCATGGTTAGACAAGAGTTTATCTATCTTGTAACACTTATTTTGGGACATGCAATGTGCACATTTTCTATAAGTCCTACACTTTTACCTGTTGTGTCAATGAGGCCATCTATAGGTATTTCCCCCTCTATTTATTTCATTAGTCAAATTGGATGTACTTTTATGAACTTAAATCAAACAATCACTTTTTGCCTTTTTGTAACCTCTCTTTTCAGGTCTGATAACATCGATCATTAAGTTGAGCTCCTCTGTGGATAGCCTTGGTTGTTTGTTTCCATTTATTCACAATCTCTTGCAACAAATTTTGACATTTTAACTGTAGTGATAGTTTTATTAACTTTGTAGCGAGCCCAAGATACCAACTGCTCCCACCCATGATTTTGAATTTTAAATATTTTATTGAAATGATTTTGATGTTTAGAAATTTAAAAAATAAACTAATTTTCTTCTAAATTTTATTACTTAGCGATCCGCTGCTTGGGATAGGAAGAACTTAAACCCTAGGCCTGACAAACCTAGGAAGTCATCTAGGTGAGAATTAACCCAAAATTTGTATTGCCTATCCATGAACCTCTTACCTCAAGTTGGTCTGGACTGTGAGGTCGAAAGATAAGTAGTTGTTGCCAACTCATTAGTTTAGTGGAAGATCGAGAGATCCTACTAGGTTAGCGGCTAATTGATTGAGTAGAACCAAAAATAGGATTTAGTTATGACCACTGAAGCGAGCTAATCACTCATGCTTAGATTTTATTGAATCACATATTAGTTCTCCATCTTTTTTATTTTATGCAAGCTTATTTCTTTTCTTATAAAAACAACTATTTTTCACTTTATGATCACCGTCCTATAATTTGTTTAAGTTACTAATTAGATCTATTTGCGTTTAGGTTAATATTAATTTAGTACTTGTCTCCCTTGGGTACGATCCTACTTCTTTGTAACACTATATTACAACCTGACTCGTATACTTGAGGACACCGCCTCAATTCAATATATACTTTTAGCAATATTCACACCCTGGATTCTAGTACGTCCGAAGGCGGTCACTTTCCAAAGTGGCGCGTAGTTTATCTGCAAATCAGTGGTGGCTCGTCTACAATTCGGAGTGATATGTTAGACGAGTTCTGGGGAATTCATAAGTGAGATGTGTAGCGGAGTTGGGTAGGACTTTTCTGTTAATTTGAAACTTCAATGCATTCATAAGCACGTGCATATAAAATTGTGAATACCAATATAGTGAAGTGAGGCGTTTTATGTGAAAAACCGTTAATCTGAGGTGCTTTGTGGTTGTCTTTAATCTCAGGATTGCTAATTCATGTGCCTTATTGGTTTGTTGTTTTATTTTGATTTTCTTGTGACTGAACTCACATTGAGCTTCATAGCTCACTGCCCTTTAGTTCCCATCCTTATAGATAACCCACCAGGTTGGGATGCGACATATGGAGGGCTCGAAAAAGTTTTAATGTTATAAAAGTATTGTTATGCTTATTTTAAAATTTATGTTATTTCGGAACTGTACTGTATTATTTATTTTCTGGCATTGGATTCATATTTAGGTTTTGGTTTTATATTGCAAGCATGACATATAAATTGTTGTTTTTAAGATGATGAAATATGGATTTCAATTAAATATGCATGAAATATAGATGTTAGTAAAACTCATGAAAAGCCATTTTTCCGCTGAAAGGTCATAATTAAATTTTGTCTAATAACTACAATGTAACTATGTTTCCAATAGTTATCACCTTTTACAAGAAAAATATTAGTTTAATTGTATTTTATATACCCATGATTTGTTTTCTAAAAATAGACACAGTCTTTGTAAGGATAAAAATATATTTTAATGTGACTATTTAAAATCTTCGATTGCACTAGGCCATCACGGTGGCCGATGTAATCTCCCGAACTCGGGCCTACTGTCTAGGCCAATTTGGGGAGGTTGCAATTTCAATGCCATAAAGTACTAAAACCATATTTTCAATCATCTTCAGCATAGATTATTTCATGTTGGTATGAGTTGAATTAAAATATTTAATTTGAACTTATAAATTTGTCATATTTAAGGGGAAAAAAAGTGGTTTTACTTCAAACAAAAAGAAGAGATAAATTGTTACCAACTAAATTGATGAACAAGAATTTGATATGATATATATGTGAATACAATAAAAATACATTAATTGCGCTACAATTGTGTATAATATCCTTTTCATTTAGTTATATTGTGTTTGTACAAAATTTGTAAAGATAAAATACTATGCATCAAATATGTTCAATTCTAATTCTAATTCTAATTCCAGTTCCAATTTGAGTTTGAACTTGATTTGGAACACAAAAATTGAGCATGATGCCAAGTATGAGAATCCAACACAAGTCTTATCAAATAAAAAAGCCTAAATAAATCTAGTAAAGCTAATTGAAGCAGTTTAATCTTTATCTCGTATCAAGTTTATATTTTAAAAGTTAAACTCAATGAAGTTATATTGGAGCATTCAATTCTCTAGGTTTCTATGGAGATTGAGATTGAATTTCTTGGCTCAGTTCAACCCCATTAAATAACTTTAAATTTTTTATTTTGATACAATAGTTAATATTGTTTCCAAACTCATATAACTGGTTGTGTAGGAAGGGGTCAGGTTTTTTTGTGTGCTTTCTCTCACTACTATCTCCAAAATTTTAATGCTTTTAGTATTTTAATATTTGAAAATTATTAAAAAATTTGTCTAGCAAGAAAAATATAATTTAATCTTTTCTTCTCCTAGACCACAAATAAAAAAAATTGGAACATATTTCCCATTTGTTTCTAAACGGTTGGACTAATAATAAACTTATTGGCATCATGCATTCCAGATTTGGTAACATTAATTTCCATGACTACACTTAGAACAAAATTATGATAATTAGTAAACAAAATCCCCATCAATCTTCTCAAGGATGTTTTGCTGATATACTTTCCTTTTAGACATAGTTTCATAAGGAAAAAATAAAAACGTAATAATCTCAAAGAATCCAAAGAAATTAGTATTCCTCCATGCAACACAAATAAGATACTATATATATTAAATCCATAAGCTATAAATTTCCACCAACATAGTTAATTAGATATAAAGAGATGGCAAAGTTTTCATTCAATTTGTTTATATTTGCTGTCATCTTAATCTTTGCAACTCGTTAGTTTCTTCCAATGCAGCTCTTTTCTTTCCTTTGGTATAAATATTATGTTTTTGTTTAATTTAACACAAGGGAATTTTTGTTGCAGACTCAGAGATGATGGCGGAGGCAAGAGGACCTGTTATTTCGTGTAGATGCAGCAAAACCGAAGACTGTCAGGGTATTTGTGCCGCGTGCCCCAACTATAGCTGCATTAATAACCTTTGTACTTGCCTTTCAAACGCACCTCCATTTCCATAGTCTGAGAATCTACACACTCCAACAGTTGAATGAAATGGTGGGATTTTTTTGTGTAATTTGAAATAAATTATCATGCAATGGATCTAATAAGAAAAAATATTTTAATTATTGTAATTTTAATTTTCTTTTTACCCTTCCCTGCCCCTCCCCCCCTTTCTTGTAGCGAAAAGTATGTTACATTTCAAATATATAAAATGAGTTACAATCTTGTTTTAAAACTAAAAGAAATAACAGAAATAACAGTAAGAACAAATGATAGGAGAAAAATTAAGACACAAAATGAGATGATAATTCTTCTTTCTACTTGTATCTCATAAGCTTGTATATGGCTTCAATCTATAGGGCTTCAACAATGATAGGCTAAAATAATATAAATAGGAATATCAAAACTCGCAATAAATTGAATGGGTATTTCATAAGTTACAAGTTCCACCGTATTCTTTTGGTGGGGACACTTTGTTAATTTATTAACAACACTATGTACTAGATGTGTATCAAATGGAAACGTGCTCTGTTAAAACTTTATTAGAAAAAATTGTATAAGCACCTATTATAAGCTAAAACATTAAAAACATTTCTAGGAAAACTTAGCTGGACAATACCTTGGGTAAAGGAAAGAGTAAACATGTTTAGACTCCCCCTAATTTTAAAATATTGAAACATGGTACAAATTTTGAAACAATTTTTTGTTGCTAAATACTTCGTCAAGAGAATCATACTATGAAGACATGCCTTTTTAATTACAATGATAACCATTGAGTTTCATTGTATACTCTAGGTTCATTTGCCAATAACTCTTTTCCATAACATAATATAGGTAGGGAGAATAAAACTTTAAATAAAGCGACATTAATACATGCATTAAAGCCTTCATTAGTTTCTTATAAGTTTATTTTTATATCCACAATCAACATTTTTCTTATGCGGACATGATACCTTGCTATTGCATATGACTTAAGGAAAACTGTATATTAAACTTAGCCTCCTGGCATTGGAGATTTCTACATCCTATCTCTCTTTCTTACTCCTTTGCAAGGATGTTCATGTAGGCCACCTGATAGATAGTTGTATGGTTTCTTTATTCTTATTGAAACACATATCGGGCCTTTCTTACATCACTATGACTTTAATAGTCATTACCAATATGGTTTGACTCTTGCAGGTTTTGAGTACATTGGCGTGTCATTCAGCCCAATTAAAGGCTATTATTGTTGTTTCAATTTGAAATCGCTCTCTTCTAGTTTTTCTTCTTCTTTTCTCATTTTGGTTTCCTACCCTTTATATGCTTGTTGTAGTATTTTTCCTTAAGTTAATTTTGGAAATACATAGAATCTATTGAATGGAGTGCCATTAATCTTATCAACATTATATCTCATCATCTTCTTGCTTGTTTTTAGGATCTTCATGGCCATGGTTAGACAAGAGTTTATCTATCTTGTAACACTTATTTTGGGACATGCAATGTGCACATTTTCTATAAGTCCTACACTTTTACCTGTTGTGTCAATGAGGCCATCTATAGGTATTTCCCCCTCTATTTATTTCATTAGTCAAATTGGATGTACTTTTATGAACTTAAATCAAACAATCACTTTTTGCTTTTTGTAACCTCTCTTTTCAGGTCTGATAACATCGATCATTAAGTTGAGCTCCTCTGTGGATAGCCTTGGTTGTTTGTTTCCATTTATTCACAATCTCTTGCAACAAATTTTGACATTTTAACTGTAGTGATAGTTTTATTAACTTTGCAGCGAGCCCAAGATACCAACTGCTCCACCCATGATTTGAATTTTAAATATTTTATTGAAATGATTTTGATGTTTAGAAATTTAAAAAATAAACTAATTTCTTCTAAATTTATTACTTAGCGATCCGCTGCTTGGGATAGGAAGAACTTAAACCCTAGGCCTGACAAACCTAGGAAGTCATCTAGGTGAGAATTAACCCAAAATTTGTATTGCCTATCCATGAACCTCTTACCTCAAGTTGGTCTGGACTGTGAGGTCGAAAGATAAGTAGTTGTTGCCAACTCATTAGTTTAGTGGAAGATCGAGAGATCCTACTAGGTTAGCGGCTAATTGATTGAGTAGAACCAAAAATAGGATTTAGTTATGACCACTGAAGCGAGCTAATCACTCATGCTTAGATTTTATTGAATCACATATTAGTTCTCCATCTTTTTTATTTTATGCAAGCTTATTTCTTTTCTTATAAAACAACTATTTTTCACTTTATGATCACCGTCCTATAATTTGTTTAAGTTACTAATTAGATCTATTTGCGTTTAGGTTAATATTAATTTAGTACTTGTCTCCCTTGGGTACGATCCTACTTCTTTGTAACACTATATTACAACCTGACTCGTATACTTGAGGACACCGCCTCAATTCAATATATACTTTTAGCAATATTCACACCCTGGATTCTAGTACGTCCGAAGGCGGTCACTTTCCAAAGTGGCGCGTAGTTTATCTGCAAATCAGTGGTGGCTCGTCTACAATTCGGAGTGATATGTTAGACGAGTTCTGGGGAATTCATAAGTGAGATGTGTAGCGGAGTTGGGTAGGACTTTTCTGTTAATTTGAAACTTCAATGCATTCATAAGCACGTGCATATAAAATTGTGAATACCAATATAGTGAAGTGAGGCGTTTTATGTGAAAAACCGTTAATCTGAGGTGCTTTGTGGTTGTCTTTAATCTCAGGATTGCTAATTCATGTGCCTTATTGGTTTGTTGTTTATTTTGATTTTCTTGTGACTGAACTCACATTAAGCTTCATAGCTCACTGCCCTTTAGTTCCATCCTTATAGATAACCCACAAGGTTGGGATGCGACATATGGAGGGCTCGAAAAGTTTTAATGTTATAAAGTATTGTTATGCTTATTTTAAAATTTATGTTATTTCGGAACTGTACTGTATTATTTATTTCTGGCATTGGATTCATATTTAGGTTTGGTTTTATATTGCAAGCATGACATATAAATTGTTGTTTTTAAGATGATGAAATATGGATTTCAATTAAATATGCATGAAATATAGATGTTAGTAAAACTCATGAAAAGCCATTTTCCGCTGAAAGGTCATAATTAAATTTTGTCTAATAACTACAATGTAACTATGTTTCCAATAGTTATCACCTTTTACAAGAAAAATATTAGTTTAATTGTATTTTATATACCCATGATTTGTTTCTAAAATAGACACAGTCTTTGTAAGGATAAAAATATTTTAATGTGACTATTTAAAATCTTCGATTGCACTAGGCCATCACGGTGGCCGATGTAATCTCCCGAACACGGGCCTACTGTCTAGGCCAATTTGGGGAGGTTGCAATTTCAATGCCATAAAGTACTAAAACCATATTTTCAATCATCTTCAGCATAGATTATTTCATGTTGGTATGAGTTGAATTAAAATATTTAATTTGAACTTATAAATTTGTCATATTTAAGGGGAAAAAAGTGGTTTTACTTCAAACAAAAAGAAGAGATAAATTGTTACCAACTAAATTGATGAACAAGAATTTGATATGATATATATGTGAATACAATAAAAATACATTAATTGCGCTACAATTGTGTATAATATCCTTTTCATTTAGTTATATTGTGTTTGTACAAAATTGTAAAGATAAAATACTATGCATCAAATATGTTCAATTCTAATTCTAATTCTAATTCTAATTCTAATTCTAATTCTAATTCCAGTTCCAATTGAGTTTGAACTTGATTTGGAACACAAAATTGAGCATGATGCAAGTATGAGAATCCAACACAAGTCTTATCAAATAAAAAAGCCTAAATAAATCTAGTAAAGCTAATTGAAGCAGTTAATCTTTATCTCGTATCAAGTTTATATTTAAAAGTTAAACTCAATGAAGTTATATTGGAGCATTCAATCTCTAGGTTCTATGGAGATTGAGATTGAATTTCTTGGCTCAGTTCAACCCCATTAAATAACTTTAAATTTTTTATTTGATACAATAGTTAATATTGTTTCCAAACTCATATAACTGGTTGTGTAGGAAGGGGTCAGGTTTTTTTGTGTGCTTTCTCTCACTACTATCTCCAAAATTTTAATGCTTTTAGTATTTAATATTTGAAATATTAAAAAATTGTCTAGCAAGAAAATATAATTTAATCTTTTCTTCTCCTAGACCACAAATAAAAAAAATTTGAACATATTTCCCATTTGTTTCTAAACGGTTGGACTAATAATAAACTTATTGGCATCATGCATTCCAGATTTGGTAACATTAATTTCCATGACTACACTTAGAACAAAATTATGATAATTAGTAAACAAAATCCCCATCAATCTTCTCAAGGATGTTTTGCTGATATACTTTCCTTTTAGACATAGTTTCATAAGGAAAAAAATAAAAACGTAATAATCTCAAAGAATCCAAAGAAATTAGTATTCCTCCATGCAACACAAAATAAGATACTATATATATTAAATCCATAAGCTATAAATTTCCACCAACATAGTTAATTAGATATAAAGAGATGGCAAAGTTTTCATTCAATTTGTTTATATTTGCTGTCATCTTAATCTTTGCAACTCGTTAGTTTCTTCCTATGCAGCTCTTTTCTTTCCTTTGGTATAAATATTATGTTTTGTTTAATTTAACACAAGGGAATTTTTGTTGCAGACTCAGAGATGATGGCGGAGGCAAGAGGACCTGTTATTTCGTGTAGATGCAGCAAAACCGAAGACTGTCAGGGTATTTGCGCCGCGTGCCCCAACTATAGCTGCATTAATAACCTTTGTACTTGCCTTTCAAACGCACCTCCATTTCCATAGTCTGAGAATCTTCACACTCCAACAGTTGAATGAAATGGTGGGATTTTTTTGTGTAATTTGAAATAAATTATCATGCAATGGATCTAATAAGAAAAAATATTTTAATTATTGTAATTTTAATTTTCTTTTTACCCTTCCCTGCCCCTCCCCCCTTTCTTGTAGCGAAAAGTATGTTACATTTCAAATATATAAAATGAGTTACAATCTTGTTTTAAAACTAAAAGAAATAACAGAAATAACAGTAAGAACAAATGATAGGAGAAAAATTAAGACACAAAATGAGATGATAATTCTTCTTTCTACTTGTATCTCATAAGCTTGTATATGGCTTCAATCTATAGGGCTTCAACAATGATAGGCTAAAAATAATATAAATAGGAATATCAAAACTCGCAATAAATTGAATGGGTATTTCATAAGTTACAAGTTCCACCGTATTCTTTTGGTGGGGACACTTTGTTAATTTATTAACAACACTATGTACTAGATGTGTATCAAATGGAAACGTGCTCTGTTAAAACTTTATTAGAAAAAATTGTATAAGCACCTATTATAAGCTAAAACATTAAAAACATTTTCTAGGAAAACTTAGCTGGACAATACCTTGGGTAAAGGAAAGAGTAAACATGTTTTAGACTCCCCCTAATTTTAAAAATATTAAAACATGGTACAAATTTTGAAACAATTTTTGTTGCTAAATACTTCGTCAAGGAGAATCATACTATGAAGACATGCCTTTTAATTACAATGATAACCATTGAGTTTCATTGTATACTCTAGGTTCATTTGCCAATAACTCTTTTGCACATCATAATATAGGTGGGGGCGAATAAAACTTTAAAGTAAGCGACATTAATAATGCATTAAAGCCTCATTAATTTCTTAGAAGTTTATTTTTATGTCCACAATCAACATTTTTCTTATGCGGACATGAGACCTTGCTATTGCATATGACTTAAGGAAAACTGTATATTAAATTTAGCCTCCTGGCTTTGGAGATTTCTACATCCTATCTCTCTTTCTTACTCCGTTGCAAGGATGTTCATGTAGACCACCTGATAGATAGTTGTACGGTTTCTTTATTCTTATTGAAACACATATCGAGTCTTTCTTGACATCACTGTGACTTTAATAGTCATTACCAATATGTTTGACTCTTGCAGGTTTTGAGTACATTGGCGTGTCATTCGGCCCAATTAAAGGCTATTATTGTTGTTTCAATTTGAGATCGCTCTCTTCTAGTTTTTCTTCTTCTTTTCTCATTTTGGTTTCCTACCCTTTATATGCTTGTTGTAGTATTTTCCTTAAGTTAATTTTGGAAATACATAGAATCTATTGAATGGAGAGCCATTAATCTTATCAACATTATATCTCATCATCTTCTTGCTTGTTTTTAGGATCTTCATGGCCATGGTTAGACAAGAGTTTATCTATCTTGTAACACTTATTTTGGGACATGCAATGTGCACATTTTCTATAAGTCCTACACTTTTACCTGTTGTGTCAATGAGGCCATCTTTAGGTATTTCCCCCTCTATTTATTTCATTAGTCAAATTGGATGTACTTTTATGAACTTAAATCAAACAATCACTTTTTGCGTTTTTGTAACCTCTCTTTTCAGGTCTGATAACATCGATCAAGAAGTTGAGCTCCTCCATGGATAGCCTTGGTTGTTTGTTTCCATTTATTCACAATCTCTTGCAACAAATTTTGACATTTTAACTGTAGTGATAGTTTTATTAGCCTTGTAGCGAGCCAAGATACCAACTACTCCACCATGATTTTGAATTTTAAATACTTTATTTAATGATTTTGATGTTTAGAAATTTAAAAAATAAAGTAATTTTCTTTTAGGTGAGAATAAACCCAAATTTGTATTGCCTATCCATGAACCTCTTACCTCAAGTTGGTCTGGACAGTGAGGTCGAAAGATAAGTAGTTGTTGCCAACTCATTAGTTTAGTGGAAGATCAAGAGATCCTACTAGGTTAGCGACTAATTGATTGAGTAGAACCAAAAATAGGATTTAGTTATGACCACTGAAGCGAGCTAATCACTCATGCTTAGATTTTATTGAATCACATATTACTTCTTCATCTTTTTTATTTTATGCAAGCTTATTTCTTTTCTTATAAAAACAACTATTTTTCACTTTATGATCATCGTACTATAATTTATTTAAGTTACTAATTAGATCTATTTGCGTTTAGGTTAATATTAATTTAGTACTTGTCTCCCTGGGTACGATCCTCGAGTATCACCTACTTCATTGTAAAACTATATTACAGCCTGACTCGTATACTTGAGGACACCGCCTCAATTCAATATATACTTTAGTAATATTCACTCTGGATTCTAGTACGTCCGAAGGCGGTCATTTTCCAAGTGGCGCGTAGTTTATCTGCAAATCTGTGGTGGCTCGTCTACAATCCAGAGTGATATGTTAGACGAGTTCTGGGGAATTCATACGTGAGGTGTGTAGCGGAGTTGGGTAGGACTTTTCTGTTAATTTGAAACTTCAATGCATTCATAAGCACGTGCATATAAAATTGTGAATACCAATATAGTGAAGTGAAGCGTTTTACGTGAAAAAACAGTTAATCTGAGGTGCTTTGTGGTTGTCTTTAATCTCAGGATTGCTAATTCATGTGCCTTATTGGTTTGTTGTTTTATTTTGATTTTCTTGTGACTGAACTCACATTGAGCTTCATAGCTCACTGCCCTTTAGTTCCCATCCTTATAGATAACCCACCAGGTTGGGATGCGACATATGGAGGGTCGAAAAAGTTTTAATGTTATGAAAGTATTGTTATGCTTATTTTAAAATTTATGTTATTTCGGAACTGTACTGTATTGTTTATTTTCTAGCATTGGATTCATATTTAGGTTTTGGTTTTATATTGCAAGCATGACATATAAATTGTTGTTTTTAAGATGATGAAATAAGGATTTCAATTAAATATGCATGAAATATAGATGTTAGTAAAACTCATGAAAAGCCATTTTTCCGCTGAAAGGTCATAATTAAATTTTGTCTAATAACTACAATATAACTATGTTTCCAATAGTTATCACATTTTACAAGAAAATATTAGTTTAATTGTATTTTATATACCCATGATTTGTTTTCTAAAAGTAGACACAGTCTTTGTAAGGATAAAAAAATATTTTAATGTGACTATTTAAAATCTTCATTGCACTAGGCCATCACGGTGGCCGATGTAATCTCCCGAACTCGGGCCTACCGTCTAGGCCAATTTGGGGAGGTTACAATTTCAATCCATAAAGTACTAAAACCATATTTTCAATCATCTTCAGCATAGATTATTTCATGTTGATATGAGTTGAATTAAAATATTTAATTTGAACTTATAAATTTGTCATATTTAAGGGGAAAAAAGTGGTTTTACTTCAAACAAAAAGAAGAATAAATTGTTAAACTAATTGATGAACAAGAATTGATATGATATATACGTGAATACAATAAAATACATTAATTGCGCTACAATTGTGTATAATATCCTTTTTATTTAGTTATATTGTGTTTGTACAAAATTTGTAAAGATAAAATACTATGCATCAAATATGTTCAATTCTAATTCTAATTCTAATTCTAATTCTAATTCTAATTCTAATTCCAGTTCCAATTTGAGTTTGAACTTGATTTGGAACACAAAATTGAGCATGATGCCAAGTATGAGAATCCAGCACAAGTCTTATCAAATAAAAAAGCCTAAATAAATCTAGTAAGCTAATTGAAGCAGTTTAATCTTTATCTCGTATCATTTATATTTTTTAAAATGTTAAGATCAACTTAGTTATGATTGAGAAGCATTCAATTTTTTTTTTTTTTTTTTTTTTTTGCTAATTTTGTAAAGATTGTTGTCTCTCACTACTATCTCCAAAATTTTAATGCTTTTAGTATTTTTAATATTTGAAAATTATTAAAATTTTGTCTAGCAAGAAAAAAATTAATTTAATTCTTTTCTTCTCCTAGACACAAATAAAAAAAATTGGAACATATTTCCCATTTGTTTCTAACGGTTGACTAATAATAAACTTCATTGCATCATGGCATTCCAGATTTGGTAACATTAATTTCATGACTACACTTAGAACAAAATTATGATATTAGTAACAAAATCCCATCAATTCTTCTCAAGGATGTTTGCTGATATACTTTCCTTTTAGACATAGTTTCATAAGGGAAAGAAAATAAAAACGTAATAATCTCAAAGAATCCAAAGAAATTAGTATTCCTCCATGCAACACAAAATAAGATACTATATATATTAAATCCATAAGCTATAAATTTCCACCAACATAGTTAATTAGATATAAAGGAGATGGCAAAGTTTTCATTCAATTTGTTTATATTTGCCTTGTCACTTTAATTTTGCAACTCGTTAGTTTCTTCCTGCAGCGCTCTTTTCTTTCCTTTGGTATAAATATTATGTTTTTGTTTATTTAACACCAAGGGAATTTTTGTTGCAGACTCAGAGATGATGGCGGAGGCAAGAGGACCTGTTTATTTCGTGTAGATGCCAGCAAACCGAAGACTGTCAGGGTATTTGCGCCGGCGTGCCCCAACTATAGCTGCATTAATAACCTTTGTACTTGCCTTTCAACGCACCCTCCATTCTCCACTAGTTTAGTGTAATCTTAAATCAAACAGCTGGAAATTAAGACACAAAAATGAGATGATAATTCTTCTTTCTACTTGTATCTCATAAGCTTGTATATGGCTTCAATCTATAGGGCTTCAACAATGATAGGCTAAAAATAATATAAATAGGAATATCAAAACTCGCAATAAATGAATGGGTATTTCATAAGTTTCAAGTTCCACCGTATTCTTTTGGTGGGGACACTTTGTTAATTTATTAACAACACTATGTACTAGATGTGTATCAAATGGAAACGTGCTCTGTTAAAACTTTATTAGAAAAAATTGCATAAGCACCTATTATAAGCTAAAACATTAAAAACATTTTCTAGGAAAACTTAGCTGGACAATACCTTGGGTAAAGGAAAGAGTAAACATGTTTTAGACTCCCCCTAATTTTAAAAATATTGAAACATGGTACAAATTTTGAAACAATTTTTTGTTGCTAAATACTTCGTCAAAGAGAATCATACTATGAAGACATGCCTTTTTAATTACAATGATAACCATTGAGTTTCATTGTATACTCTAGGTTCATTTGCCAATAACTCTTTTCACAACATAATATAGGTGGGGGCGAAATCAAAACTTTAAATAAGCGACATTAATACATGCATTAAAGCCTCATTAATTTCTTATAAGTTTATTTTTATATCCACAATCAACATTTTTCTTTGCGGACATGATACTTGCTATTGCATATGACTTAAGGAAAACTGTATATTAAACTTAGCCTCCTGGCTTGGAGATTTCTACATCCTATCTCTCTTTCTTACTCCGTTGCAAGGATGTTCATGTAGCCACCTGATAGATAATTGTATGGTTTCTTTATTCTTATTGAAACACATATCGAGTCTTTCTTTACATCACTGTGACTTTAATAGTCAT